>NC_057813.1:408662346-408719866 GCF_018294505.1 Triticum aestivum | reverse complement strand
TGGCGGCGGCGAACCGGGCCGGGAGGGCCTACCCTGGGCCGGGTGGGCCGGCGGCGCCGGGGAGGCGCGGGTACCACGTGGCATGATGCGGTTGGCGCGGGGACGGCGGCGGACACATCCGGTGCCGCGGGGCGATGTGTCCGGTGGCGTGGAGGAAGGGGAGACTAGGGTTTGCCCGAGATTTCGGCGGAGAGGGCCTATTTATAGATAGAGGGAGCTAGGAGAGTCCAAATGAGGTGCGATTTTCACCCACACGATCGTGATTGAACGGAGGAGAGCATGGACAGGGAGTTTGATGGGATAGGTGGGCTGTGTGGAGGGGTGTTGGGCTGCAAAGAGGAGGGCTTCGGTAACGCGGTTACCCGTTGGGGCATCAAACGACCTCCAAATGGAACGAAATTTAACAGGCGGTCTACCGGTGATGTACCAAGACCACTCGTCAACTCTCGGCCCATTCTGAGAACGTTTTTGTGTGGCTCACAAAATGAGTTCTGGGAGGTGCGACGGGCGCTTGCGAGTGTGTCTTGGCTCAGAACGGACAACGGAGAGAACTGGGAGGACCCGGACGGATGCAAGTTTTGAAAAACATGCAGATGAAATGCAGATGATGACATGGCAAAGTGCAACATCCAAGCAAGGGAATGTTTGGTTGCATTGCTGGGTGGGCTATACTTAAGTTAGCCCAGCTAGCCTAGCTCAGCTTTGCCAACCTTGTCGTAAGCTACTCATCTGGATGCATCGCTTTTGCTGGCAGTTACGTGCGTGTACGCGTGGGTCAAGCAAGCGTGGACTTTTTTGTTCATGTGTTCTTGCCATTGAGAGCGAGCCGATTTGGCTCTCCGCGTGGGCGAGGTTTTCCTGGCCTAGCAAGTCTAGCTAGCCACTAAAAGTCAGGTTTTTTTAGCGGTACCAAACGCTAGACCTTGCCTAGCGAGGCTATAACTGATTTTGCGCAGGAACCAAACGCACCCCAAATGACATGGCAACGATGGTGAATAACTGGAAGACACCTGGCGCATCGGTCTCAGGGCGTTACACTAAAGCTGGCGCGGCGCAGCGTTGGCGTCAGGCGGAGCACGGACGATGGAAGTGAGCGACATCGTCCAGCTTCAAACCTGAGCTCCTCGAGCTGATCTTGGGCAGGGGATAAGAACCACTCGTCGAACTTGGCTTGGGCCTTGCAGTTGGTACTGAACATGCGGATGTCAAGCCGTCTGGCTGGCCCAGGGTGCGATGAAAGGATCTTCGAGACTGCGGCCATGCGTTTGCAATCCCCGTCGCAGAGGCAGCTGTCGACGATGAGGTTGAGGGGGACGCGGCGCCAGAGGGAGCGCCACTGTTCGGAGAGAGGGGCGGTCCGCATGGCAGATTTGGTGGGGAGGAGACCGATGATGACGAGCAGCATGTCATCAAGGAGGCTACTGATGAAGTCCAGGCTCGTCGGATGCGGTTTTGGCTCGAGCCGCCTCTGCTTGTTGGCTGCCTCGCCGTGCATCTCAGCCGGCGGCGATGCCGGTGTACACATTTGATGGTACGTATTGTGTGTTGGGTGTGCGCGAGTGCGTCCTTCTGTGCATGCCGACGTGTAGTGGTGAAGTGTGCGCGAGTGCGTCCTTCACGCGGAAGAAGTGTGCCCTCAATTTACTAGCGTGCGGGGTGCTACCCCAAGTGGTTTCAACTTTGTTTACTTCACCGCGTGTCAGATGGGCCTCTAGTTTACTTATTTTCACCCACTGCAACATGGGCCAGCACTCTAAGATAGAGAACACGAGCTAACAAGGCAGCACGTGAACTGGTTAACCGGTCAACAAAACAATATATGGAGCTATACGCTGACACATTGACCATATAATCCCTTGGTATAGAGAGTTCGAGTGAGAGGGGAGGCTCGTGAGGGAAACTAGAGAGAGAGAAAGAGCTACTCCCTCCGTTCGATAAGGTAGTGCCTATATTTCTTTTAAATTCAAACTTTTGAAACATTGACCAAGTTTATAAAGAAATTACTTATATCTATAATACCAAAGATAAATGATAGTATGAAGTAAGTACATGTTGTGATGAATCTAATGATCGTTGCAGACGTAAATGTTTTTCTCCACATATACCTGGTCAAACTTTTCTGAGGTTTGACTTTTCAAAACATCCATATGCTCATGGACGTGAGAGAGTACCTAACCAGAGAGTGTGTGTGTGTGAAATAGAACGAGTGGGTGAAAAAAGTGTGTGTGCGTGTGTGAAAGAGACATGGACAACACACGATAAAGTAGAGAAAAAGCGTGTGTGTGTCTTATGCAAACATATCACACATGCATATTCGACAGCGGAAGCGAGGTGAGGAGATAGTGTGTGGTTGTTTGCAACCGAAAGAGAAACACCCCTAGCACGTGGCCAAGAGAGGTCTGACAAACAAGGGAGAGAGGTCGAGAGAGACGTATGGAGAAAATGCAGACATGGGGAGGAGAGAGTGTATGTTTGTGACAGAGAGATCCCCTGGAGATCGTGTTGGGACTACATGGGTGGGAGATCGTGTGTGCGATAGAAGATACGCCAAGAGATATCGGGATAGACGTGTGGATGGGAGGAGATAATACATGTGTTCCTGATGGCTAGTGAGAGATAGTCATACTTAGGGGGAGTGTGTGAGCATATGATGGAGTGAGGGATTATGGTACTTAGGGGGGTGCGTGTCACATAGAGAGAGAACAAGGGTGGAGAGTGTTAGATGGGTCTATGTAGCATGAGTGGATATGTGTATGTGTGAACCAGGGAGATATAAAGTTTTAGAGAGATAGAGGAGCCCCGAGACAGCTGAGTCGTGTGTCAGATAGCTGAGAGGGGGGAAGAGATATTCCATCCGCTCAATAATTCAGTGCATATAATTTTTTAGAAGTTGAACTTTGGAAACTTTGAACAGGTTTATGCAAATATAATTTATATCTACAATACCAAAGATACATCATACAAAACTACATCTCATGATGAATCTAATGATATATGTTTGCCGTTCTAGATGTAAATGTTTTTCTCCACGTACATGGTCAAACTTTCTGATGTTTGACTTTTTAATAAATCTATATGCTATGGACCTAAGAGAGTGCCTAAGTCGAGAGAGATCAAGTGCGTGTGTAGGAGAATGAGTGGGTGTGCAAAAAGAGTGTGTGTTTGTGAAAGAGAAAGGGACAACAAACCATAAATTAGAGAGAGCATGTTCGTTTCTTATGCAAACATATCACACATGAGTCTCTGAGATAGAAAAGCGAGGTGAGGAGATACACGAAGATAGCTAGTGCATGATTGTTTGCAACAGAGAGAGACACCCCTATAACACATGTCCAATAGGGGTCTGACCAACAAGGGACAAAGGTTGAGAGGGAGGCATGGAGAAGATGGACGCATGGGGAGGGAGAGAGGGTGTGTTTGTGATAGAGAGATCCCCTCAAGATTGTGAGGGGACTATATGGGTGGGAGATCGAGGGACGAGGTGCGTGTTCGATAGAAAGATGCCCCAAGAGAAATCGAGATAGACCATGTACATGTTTGTGATGGAGAATAAGAATTAGCTACTCATATACATATAGGGGGACTGCGTGTGCCTACAATTGAGTGAGAGACCATCACACTTGGCTAGGTGTGAGATTGTGTGTATGTGCGTGTGAGATGGAGAGAGAACGAGTGAGAGAGAGAGAGAGTTTTAGATGGGTCTATCGAGTGCGAGTGATATATATGCATGTGAATGTGTGACCCAAGGAGATGGAGAGTTTGGGGGAGAGAGAGACGGACGAGCTCCGAGACGGTAGAGTGGTGCATGAGAGAGTTACGGGCGATGAGCCAGGGAATTTGTGTGCGTGCGATGAGTGCACCCAAGATATTTAGCTTGGACTAGAGAATCATACATAGTGTGCGAGAGAGACCTATACATGGAGTGTGCATGCAAACTAGAAAGACCCCCCCCACACACACACAAACACACAAAGAGAGAGAGAGATAGAGAGAGGGAGAGGGACCAACAAGGTTTGTGTTTGGATGCATGCGATAGAATTGAAGATTGTCGGCAAGAGAGAGAGAGCAGGAGTCCAGGAGAGGAGGAGGTCACGTTTTATGCATCAAAGACTGATATAAACCTTGTTTCAATATAAACCTTCATTAAAATATTTAAATTGGATAACATGTTGTCTGCAATCCACACATGAATGGAGATATGTGTATCAAACAAGTTCACTAATTTGAATCTCAACATGTTCATGGAGTACTATAATACTGTACAACATGCTACTCGATTGAGGTGTTCAATTTTGGATTTAGTTCACTATTTTGACCTGGTGAACGAGCTATTTCATTGAATCGAGATATTTCATTTTGGGTTTGATTCCCGTTTTTGAGTGGGTCAACTATTTGTCATATAGTAAATTGTTAGTGTTGTCGCTTGAAGCTACGTCGGTATTTCCCCAAAGAGGAAGAGATGATGCAGCACATCGGAGGTAGGTATTTCCCTCAGATATGAAACCAAGGTTATCGAACCAGTAGGAGAACCAAGCAACACAATGTAAACAGCCCCTGCACACAAATAGCAACACCTCGCAACCCGACGTGTTAAAGGGGTTGTCAATCCCTTTCGGGGTATGGCGCCTCAAGATAGGCAAAGGACATGAGGTAAATTTGTAGTAGATTGATAGATTGAACGCCAAATAAAATAAATAAGAATAAATTGCAGCAAGGTATTTTTGTATTTTGGTTTAATAGACCTGAAAATAAACGCAAGGAGAAAGTAGATCGCAAGGCAAATATATGAGAAAGAAGACCCGATGGCCGTAGGTTTCGCTAGTGGCTTCTCTCGAGAAAAATAGCAAACGGTGGGTGAACAAATTACTATTGGGAAATTGATAGAACTTTAAATAATTACGATGATATCTAGGCAATGATCATTACATAGGCATCATGTCCAAGATTAGTAAACCGACTCCTGCCTGCATCTACTACTATTACTCCACATATCGACCGCTATCCAGCATGCATCTAGTGTACTAAATTCATGGAAAAACGTAGTAATGCAATAAGAATGATGACCTGATGTAGACAAGATCCGTTTATCTATTGGAGTAGATATGGATCCCATCTTTTTATCCTTAGTAGCAATGATACATACGTGTCGGTTCCCTTTCTGTCACTGGGTTCAAGCACCGTAAGATCGAACCCACTACCGGGCACCTCTTCCCATTGCAAGATAAATAGATCAAGTTGGGCAAACAAAACCCAAATATTGGATAAGAAATACGAGGCTATAAGTAATCACTCATATAAGAGATGAAAGAAACTCAAATAACTTTCATGAATATAAAAAGATATAACTGATCATAAACTTGAAGTTCATCAGATCCCAACAAACACACCGCCAAAAGACTTACATCATATGGATCTCCAAAAGACCATTGTATTGATAATTAAGAGAGAGAGAGAGGAAGCCATCTAGATACTAACTACGAACCTGAAGGTCTACAAAGAACTACTCACGCATCATCGGAGAGGCACCAATGGAAGTGGTGAACCCCTCTGTGATGGTGTCTAGATTGGATCTTGGTGGTTCTGGACTCTGCGGCGGATGGATGAATATTTCGTCGAATCCCCTCGGGTTTCTGGAATATTGTGGTATTTATAGAGCAAAGAGGCGGTCTAGGGGGCACCCAAGGTGGGCACAACCCAGCAGGGCGCGCCTGGGCCTCCTGGCGCACCCTGGTGGGTTGTCCCCTTGTCACATCCTAGCTAGCCATGCATTAGAGTGTTGCATCATGTTTCCTCTTTCATCAGAAACTTGAAATGGGGATCTGTGAAACCCTCAGAATCATTTTGAAAATGATCCAAATAAAAATTTCTCCAAAAAGGTCCAAGAAAATGCTCATGTTGCTCTCTGAAAATATTGGACAGAGATAAAAATCAAACCAATATTTTTAAGAGCTCATAGGTATTTATTTTGGGCATTTGGAATTAATGCATAAATATTTGCATTGGAAATATATTAATTATATATATATTGATATATGTCCAAATATTATGCCATTTATAAAGGAGCTCTGAAATAATATATCTAGCTCCTGCAAAAATTGGCATAAGGAAATAAAATGATTTAATATTTTATTTAAATCAAAACAAATGTCAGAAATTAGAAAACAGAAAAAAAATAAAAGGGAGAAGCTTACCTGGGCTCCTCCACTGTGCGGCCCAGCCAGCTGGCTGGCCCAGCCAGCAGCTGGCCCAGCCCACCTCCCTCCTCTGTCGTCTTCGTCCCGACAGAGGGAGGGGAGTGTGGCCGGCGCGCGCGCGCGCCACCGCGCCACGCCACCTCTCTCCCTGCCTGCCTGCCCTCCCCTCCTCGCCTCGATGCCCCTGGACGACGCCACGCCTCCCCCCTGCTCTCTCTCACTCTCCCCCGGCTCTCCCCTCCTCTCCCTCGCTCTCTCTCTCACACGGCCGAACACCACCGTCGCCGCCGTTCGCCATAGCAGCCATCTCCGGCCACCCCTCGCTTCCCCGACTAGCTCAGAAGCTCCGCCACGACCCCCTCTTCCTCCCCACCGCTCCACAGCTCCCCGGAAGCCCTGCATCGCCGCCACATCGCCGTTCCCCTCTCCGGGCTCCGACCATCGTCACCGTCGAATTCGTCGTCTCCAGCGCGTCTCCGAGCCCGCTTCGACGCCCACTGCAACCGCGGTGAGCCCCCGGATCGTTTCCCCCTTCTCCCCTGGTCTCTCCCGACCTCTAGGCCCTAGCCCCACCTTGGCCGAGAGCTCCACGCCGCCGGCGATGTCGCCGTCGTGGCCACGGTCACCGTAGCACCCAACCGAGCACACTATCGTGCTCCACACCTCACTAGGATCACGCAGCACACACTAACGCCTCCCCAAACCCTCTGCAACATCGATCCCGACCGCACCCGAACTCCGGCGGCCGCAGCCGAGCTCGCCGCCGTCAACTCCGGCCACCCCAGGCCCAGCCACGGCCACCGTTCGACGTGCGGGAGCAAGAGCTTTCCAACGAGCCCAAGCACGGCCTCGCCCGTGCCCCGTAGCGCGATCCCGCGTCGCGCCGCCGTCTCGGACCTCGCCGGCATCACGTCGCCGGTGGGTTTGACCCACTTTGACCACGGCAGGACACCCCCTGAGTCCCTGACAGGTGGGCCCAGCCCTGTAGCTAATTAGGATTAGTTCTAACCACTGTTAGTTAACCCCTGACACTGACCAGTGGGCCCCAGTGCCACTAATCCCTAATTAGGATTAATTTAAACCTGTTAAACCCCCCCTGTCACTGACGTGTGGCCCCCACACGTCAGGTTTGACTCCAGCCAGCCGCAGTTGACCACTGACGTCATGCTGACGTCATGCTGGCGCAATAATTATAAATTCTGGATTTAATTTAAATCAGGAAATTCCAGAATATTATTTAAACTTCAAAAATTCATAACTTTTATTCTGTAACTCCAAATTGGACAAATTATATATGAAAAATGATCAGAAAAATCCAATCTATCCATCTGTACTATTTTCATGCATGATCAAACAAGTTAAATTGATGTTTTAAGCAGAACAAGAAAAGGCACTTAAAGAGGCCATGTTTGAGTTTGAAATTTGAATCTTTGATTCAAATTTGTTCAAACCCTTCTGGTTTTAGTTGCATTAGCCCAACACACTCATCTTGCCATGTCTCATGCATGCATCATATTGTTGCACATTGTTTGGTGATGTTTGCGTATCGATGTCCTTTGCGACAGGTTCTGCCCCCGAGGAGTACCGTGATTACCCTAACGAAGAATCATATCCGTGCATCGAACCATCAGGCAAGCAACCAACCATTTGATCATATCGATACAATCCCATGTTCTCGCTCCTGCTCTCTTTTACTGCATTAAGACAACGCGTTTCAAACTGCTGTGTGCTACGGTAGTTGAACCCATTTCCTCTGCATGACCTGTCATTGCCACAGTAACTAGATGAAACCCACTAGCATGTGTAGGAGTTGATTGAGCCATATGTATGTGTTGTTCCTACCTTGCTATGCCTGCTATGCTTAGAGTCGTGTCAGGTCTGGTTCATCTGGGTGATGGGCTAGAGTGAAACGATTATGTCGGTAATGAGAGTGGTGTGGTGAACACGATTTGGTAAAGGTATCGATGAGAGGCCATGTAGGAGTACATGGTGGGTTGTTTCATTGAAGCCGACCTTAAGCACTGAGATCTGTATATGTGATTTAAGATACAGCTACTACCATGCATTGGGCCCTGAAATATGACCCCGCTCGACTTCTTATTCACCCTAGCTCTCTGTCCAGGAGTTGCAAGTAGTTTCTGGTGTTTGTAGCCTACTGGAGGCCGTGGATAGCGCTGACCGTAGGGGTGGGCTGTGATGCGGTAGGTACGTGGCCGGGTGTACCGAATACCCGCTAGGTATCTCGGGAACCTTGTTCACATCGTTCGGGGCCGTATGGGAAACCTCGGCCGGACTCCCTGCGGATGGAACCTGAATAGGCGATAAACCTGGACTAGAGGCTTAAGTGTTTAGGTAGGTCGTGGTATACACCCACGTCGGCTTTCGCTTGAAGTCTGCCGAGCACATGTCGTGTGCAGACGCTAAGTGGTGGAAACATGTATGAAGAAGTACACCCCTGCAGGGTTATCATAATCTACTCGAATAGCCGCGTCCGCGGTAAAGGACTACTTGGTTGCCGATACAGTTCATAGACAAGTAAATGGAAACTACTAAAAGCCTCAAGATAAGTGTGAGTGCCGAGGATGGCCCTTTCCGTAGGAAGACGGAGGTGGACCCTCGGTAGTGTATTGAAGTGGTGAGTAGTGGACTCGTGTGCGCAAAACCATTTCAAGTTGGAGTATCGTAGGATAGTCTAGCCAAGAGTCAAAGCTGGCTTGCTGCAATAACTCCACCAACCCTTCTTGATAATATGCATGTATGTAGGATCTGATGTAAGTCTTGCTGAGTACCTTTGTACTCATGTTGCTATAATCTACATTTTTACAGAAGACGCTGCAACCCCTTCTGATGGGTTCTATGTAGACGTTGACATCAACGAGTAGGCTAAAGACCCAGGTGGTGACCCTGAGCTTGTGATGGACCACGTAGTATAGCTAGGCTTTCCAAGCCTCTGTTATTTTACTAGTTGTCTGTACTCAGACAATGTACTTCCGCTGCTGGTTTGTATGACTGTATGACTTGTATGTTGGGTCGTGAGACCCGTACCTTGTGTATGTTATGTATGGCTCTCTGAGCCTTAAATAAAGTACTTGTGTCGTAGAGTCATGTTCTGATGCTTCGTTGTATTTGCACATATCAAGCATATTGTGTGTATGATTGAAATGCTTGGTATGTGTGGGATCTGACTATCTAGTTGTTTATCTTTAGTAGCCTCTCTTACCGGGAAATGTCTCCTAGTGTTACCGCTGAGCCATGGTAGCTTGCTACTGCTCTGGAACACTTAGGCTGGCCGGCATGTGTCCTTCTTCGTTCCTGTGTCTGTCCCTTCGGGGAAATGTCACGCTTTGAGTACCGGAGTCCTGTTAGCCCGCTACAGCCCGGTTTACCGGAGTCCTGCTAGCCCAGTGCTACAGCCCGGACCCATTTGCTGATGACCGACACGTTCGGAGCTGGGTCATGGATGCCTGTCCCTGTAAGTCTGTGCCACTTTGGGTTTACGACTAGTCATGTCAGCCCGGGCTCCTTATCATATGGATGCTAGCGACACTATCATATACGTGAGCCAAAAGGCGCAAACGGTCCCGGGCAAAGGTAAGGCGACACCCGTGGGGATACCGTGCGTGAGGCCGCAAAGTGATATGAGGTGTTACCGGCTAGATCGATGTGAGATCGAGTCGGGGTCCTGACAGCGTTGGCATCAGAGCCGGACTGCCTGTAGGTTTTCCAAGCCAAACTGGTCGATGTTGAGTCTAGAAATTCTTTAGTTATATGTAGGGGAATTGTTTGTGGGTTGGAACGTAAGGCTCTTTTTACTCCTTTATCTTATGACTTTCTGATCTGAGTCAGTCCATTCTTCCACCGGGGGTTAAGGAATTAGGATCTGTTCTCTCTATCAGGATCACGAGTTACTAATCAGTAGTACCTTATAAGTTTGATGGTTACAAGCCTAGTTCAGTTCTACTACCACATTATGTTGCTAGAATGGTTTCAGAACTTTGATATGATGATGTTGAGTGTGTACGAAATCCTTTGTCAAATGTCTCAAAATCCTTTTTGAGCATTTACAGCTGTTATGCTGCCGAAATTTTGCTAGAAATTCTAATGCCCTTGCATTATGATTGTGCTTTCAGATGGCCACTCGCGACCTCAATCAAGTGGTTCGCCTGACTCGATGCCTAGATGTACCCGGCCATACTGCCAAGTTGGTCAGGGTAATGACTGAGGCTGGATACCGTTGGCATCCTGAGTACACGGTCGAAGAGCAATTCCGAGACTTTAATCAAAGCCAGTATCTCTGCACTGTCAGGATATTTCCATCTTATCCTCGATCCACCGAGCCTCTTCACTGCTCCTATGGACTCGGGGTTACTATTGAGATGGCTGTGCAGGACGCCGCCTACTCTATGATGACCATTATGCGGGTCAGATCTGGCCTATTTCGGGACTCTGATTTCCGGTATATGCCAGGATCACTTCCGGGAGCACAAGGGTATCTCCAGGCTATCTATGCTGACCCCACTCAGGAGGATTCACGGACTCGCACCACTGCTGAGATGCTCGAGGATAAGGACCGTGAAAATCGGGCCTTAAGGTTAGAGCTCTTCAATACCCGTGCTGACCACTGGGCTACTTTGACTCGGTTCGCACCGGCGGTGCAAGCTGGATATTCAGATATGCGCGATCTCTATCCTGTGAGATCTGCTCTGCCAGACGTGCTGGTTTGGCGTGATGTAGGAGGCATCACCCCACCTCGCGGTCCCCGCAGGCCACCGTCTGTTGGTCCAAGGCCTCATCCTAGCCCCTATGGTCCACAGGCTCCGCGAGATCGTCTGTTTCCGGATGATCATGTTGAGCTTCCAGGCTATGGAGGTGACTTCTACGAGGACTACTACGGATCGGTCTGAGTAGCGGTAGTATCACTAGTTCGCACTAGCTGTGTCGTCTATCGTCCCGTGTGACTCGTGGGATATGACCTAGTTTGTACTCTTTCCGGAGGTGTAGAAAAATAATGTATAGGAGCTTGGAATGCCTCCGATGAGATGTAATCCTCTTTTCACCGTAATAGTACTTTGTTTGGTCTTGTACTAAACCCTGTATGGTGTGTATGACGATGGAATAAAGAAGCAGTTTCTGTATCTACCATGTCATACGGATGATCATCTTGCATTCCGAGTTATTCCTTACATTATGTATCCTATGTCGGAAATTTATCATCCTGACTAAATCATTGTCTTGTTTACCTAGGATGGTCAACACGCGCACTAACCCTGCTCCTCAAGAGCAGGCCGAAGGTAGTGAAGTCAGGGATGCAAATCCGCCTCATCCTCCTTCACTAGCCAAGGTTATGATGGAAGCTGAGAGAAACAAGCGGGAGACCAACCGTTTGTTGGAGCGTATTGAACAGAACACAGCACACCATCAGAGGACTAACATAGTGTCACTCAGTGATTTTATCAAATTACATCCACCCACGTTCCACCACTCCGTCGAGCCTCTCGACGCTGATGACTGGCTTCGCAGTATCTCTCACAAACTGCGTTCCGCGCTGGTAGCGGAGGCTGACAAGGTCACCTTTGCTGCATATCATCTTGAAGGCCCCGCCAGTCTATGGTGGGAGAATTATGGAGCTATGCGCCCAGCGGGCCATGTCACTACTTGGGCTGAGTTCAGCGAGGCTTTCCGTGAACATCACATTCCGGAGGGTCTCATGGACCGTAAACGTGAAGAATTTTGCAGTTTCACCCAAGGCCGACTTTCTGTGGATGCTTACAGCAGGGAGTTTGGTAATCTCGCACGATATGCAACCGAGGAAGTTTCTACTGACGCCAAGAAGCAAGCAAGGTTCCGTAAGGGACTTAGTCCTGAGCTTCGCCGCGACCTCCGTCTGCATGAGTGCACATCTTTTCAGAAACTTGTCAATAAAGCCATCAGTGCTGAAACTGGTCAGACTGACTATGACGCAACACGCAAGCATGGCCGTGATATGGGTTCCTCATCCGGTGCTGGTCCTCAGAAGCGCCGCGTGTGGGTACCCAACACCGCCCTGCCACCCAGGTTCACACCGAGGCCATCTTTCCAGGCGCCTCGTCCTGTTCAACAGTCTGCTCCAGCCAAGCCCTATGGGGGTCCATCTAACAATGCTCCTCCACGTACCAGTTCCGTGACTTGTTTCAAGTGTGGGGAATCTGGTCACTATATGCGTGAGTGTCCCCAGACCAACCCCAATCAATCTGCTAAAGCTGTTGGCCGTGGCAAGCCGACAGGGAAAGTGTTTCACGCCAAACCGGTCACCGCTTCACGTGGCCATGTCAACTGTATCTCTGCCGAAGAAGCTCAAGAGGATCCCAACGTCGTTCTCGGTACGCTTCTTGTAAATTGCCACCCGGCATCTGTTCTTTTCGATACAGGAGCCTCTCATTCTTTTATATCTGAAAATTATGCTCGTTTGCATAACGTTGCATTCTGTGACATGCCATCCACTATGGAAATTTCTACCCCTGGTTCTAGATGGCAGACCTCTAGGGTAAGTTATGGAAATGAAATCCAAGTCGACAGACTTGTTTTTCTCGCGTCTTTGATAGCCCTTAAATCTTCAGATATTAATATCATTTTGGGTATGGACTGGATGTCAGCTCATCAAGCCAAAATTGATTGCTTCTCTAGGACTGTTCAACTCACTCATCCTTCGGGGAAGATAGTCAATGTCTTGACCCGAATAGCCAAGCGACAATTATATTCTCTTAACGCCAGCCCTTTGCCAGACCTTGAAGACATTCCGGTAGTCCGTGACTTCCCGGATGTCTTTCCAGAGGAATTGCCAGGTGTTCCACCTGACAGGGATGTTGAGTTCGTAATCGACCTCATCCCCGGAACCGTTCCGATTGCTAGAAGACCTTATAAGATGGCACCACTAGAACTAGCCGAGCTTAAGAAACAACTCGATGAATCCTTGAAAAAGGGTTTCATCCGCCCTAGTTCATCTCCGTGGGCTTGCCCCGTCCTATTCGTCAAGAAGAAGGATGGTACGGACCGGATGGTTGTAGATTACCGACCTGTCAATTTGGTCACAATCAAGAACAAATATCCACTTCCCAGGATCAACGATCTGTATGATCAGCTTGCTGGATCCTCAGTCTTCTCCAAGATGGATTTGAGGTTGGGCTACCATCAAATCAAAATCAAAAACGGGGACATTCCTAAAACGGCCTTTGTTACTCGTTATGGCCAATACGAGTACACCGTCATGTCCTTCAGTTTAACCAACGCTCCAGCCACTTTTTCTCGGTTAATGAACTCAATCTTCATGGAGTATTTGGATAAATTCGTCGTTGTTTACCTCGATGATATACTCATCTACTCCAAGAACGAGGAAGAACATGCCGAACATCTAAGGCTAGTGTTGAAGAAACTTCGAGAGCATCGCCTTTATGCCAAATTTTCTAAATGTGAATTCTGGTTGTCAGAAGTGACCTATCTGGGTCATGTAATATCTGGTAAAGGTATTGCTGTTAACCCTGAGCGAGTTCAAGCCGTCCTTAATTGGACTCCACCCGAATCGGTCAAGCAAGTTCGGAGTTTTCTAGGCTTAGCGAGCTATTGTCGTCGCTTTGTCGAGAACTTCTCCAAAGTTGCTAAACCTCTAACCGAACTACTCAAGAAAGATAAGAAGTTCGAATGGACTCCACAATGTGAGCACAGCTTTTAGGAACTGAGAAGACGCCTGACCTCTGCTCCCGTACTAGTACCGCCAGACTTTTCCAAGGACTTTGTTATCTACTGCGACGCCTTGCGACAAGGACTAGGTTGCATTCTTATGCAAGACCGACACGTAATTGCTTACGCTTCACGGCAATTGCACCCACATGAGGAGAATTATCCTACTCATGATCTAGAGCTTGCAGCCGTAGTCTATGCACTTAAGACCTGGCGACATTACCTCCTCGGTAATCGTTGCGAAATATTCACTGATCACCAAAGTCTGAAGTACATTTTCACCCAACCGGATTTGAATCTCAGGCAGAGACGTTGGGTTGAATTGATCACAGACTTCGACTTAGGAATAACTTACACCCCAGGGAAAGCCAACGTCATGGCTGATGCGCTAAGTCGTAAATCTTATTGTAACAACCTGATGTTACAACAAAGTCAACCGCTTCTCCATGAGGAATTTCGGAAGCTTAACCTTCACATTGTACCTCAAGGTTTTCTTTCCACCTTGGTAGCAAAACCTACTCTTACGGATCAAATCATCGCTGCCCAAAGGCGAGATAAGGGAATATCTAAAATCAAAGAGAACATTGCTAGCGGAGGTGCTAGTTGTTTCTCCACAAATGATCATGGTGTTGTGTACTTTGAGAACCGTCTAGTGGTTCCCAAGAACCAGCATCTACGGCAATTGATCCTTAAGGAAGCTCATCAATCTCCTCTCACCATTCATCCCGGTAGTACTAAGATGTATCAGGACCTACGCCAGAGGTTCTGGTGGACTAGGATGAAGAGAGAAATTGCTCAGTATATTGCAAATTGCGACGTCTGTCGTCGTGTAAAAGCAGAGCATCAACGGCCTGCTGGCACCCTTCAACCCTTAGCTATTCCTGAATGGAAATGGGATAAAATTGGTATGGATTTCATTACCGGTTTTCCCAGGACCAAGAGAGGGAATAATGCTATTTTCGTTGTGGTCGATCGTCTTTCCAAAGTAGCCCATTTCTTACCTGTTCGTGAGAGTATAACCGCTAGTCAGCTGGCAGATTTGTACATCTCCCGAATAGTGTCTCTCCATGGTGTTCCTTTGGAAATTAACTCGGATCGAGGAAGTCTTTTCACCTCTCGATTTTGGGAAAATTCCAAAATGCTATGGGGACTCGTCTCTCCTTTAGCACCGCCTTCCACCCTCAGTCGAGTGGTCAAGTGGAACGCGTCAACCAAATTCTAGAAGACATGCTTCGAGCGTGTGCTATCTCATTCGGAATGGACTGGGAGAAGTGCCTTCCATTTGCCGAATTCGCTTACAACAACAGCTATCAATCTAGCTTGGGTAAAGCCCCTTTTGAAGTTCTCTATGGACGACGGTGTCGAACACCCCTTAACTGGTCAGAGACCGGGGAAAGACAATTCTTTGGCCCGGATATGATTCAGGAAGCAGAAGAACAAGTTCGTATCGTTCGTGAAAAGTTGAAAACAGCCCAATCTCGTCAAAAGAGTCAATATGACCGAAAACATAAGGCTATGACTTTCGAGGTTGACGAGAAGGCTTATCTTCGGGTCACCCCTCTGAAGGGAACCCATCGTTTCGGTATCAAAGGCAAATTGGCTCCTCGATACATTGGACCTTTTCGCATTCTCGCCAAACAAGGAGAAGTTGCCTACCAGTTGGAACTACCTCCGCACCTTTCCAGAGTCCACGATGTCTTCCACGTTTCTCAACTCAGGCGTTGCTTCTCGGATCCTATCCGTGAAGTGGACCACGAAACGCTTGATCTCCAAGATAATCTTACATATCGAGAGTACCCCATTCGTATCCTCGATCAGGCCGAACGTACCACCCGACGCCAGAATATCAAGTTTCTCAAAGTTCAATGGTCGCACCATTCTGAAGATGAAGCAACTTGGGAAAGGGAGGATCGTCTTCGACTCGAGTATCCCGCCTTCTTCCCGGAGGAACCCAAATCTCGGGACGAGATTCTTTTGAGTGGGGGTGAGTTGTCACATCCTAGCTAGCCATGCATTAGAGTGTTGCATCATGTTTCCTCTTTCATCAGAAACTTGAAATGGGGATCTGTGAAACCCTCAGAATCATTTTGAAAATGATCCAAATAAAAATTTCTCCAAAAAGGTCCAAGAAAATGCTCATGTTGCTCTCTGAAAATATTGGACAGAGATAAAAATCAAACCAATATTTTTAAGAGCTCATAGGTATTTATTTTGGGCATTTGGAATTAATGCATAAATATTTGCATTGGAAATATATTAATTATATATATATTGATATATGTCCAAATATTATGCCATTTATAAAGGAGCTCTGAAATAATATATCTAGCTCCTGCAAAAATTGGCATAAGGAAATAAAATGATTTAATATTTTATTTAAATCAAAACAAATGTCAGAAATTAGAAAACAGAAAAAAAATAAAAGGGAGAAGCTTACCTGGGCTCCTCCACTGTGCGGCCCAGCCAGCTGGCTGGCCCAGCCAGCAGCCGGCCCAGCCCACCTCCCTCCTCTGTCGTCTTCGTCCCGACAGAGGGAGGGGAGTGTGGCCGGCGCGCGCGCGCGCCACCGCGCCACGCCACCTCTCTCCCTGCCTTCCTGCCCTCCCCTCCTCGCCTCGATGCCCCTGGACGACGCCACGCCTCCCCCCTGCTCTCTCTCACTCTCCCCCGGCTCTCCCCTCCTCTCCCTCGCTCTCTCTCTCTCACACGGCCGAACACCACCGTCGCCGCTGTTCGCCATAGCAGCCATCTCCGGCCACCCCTCGCTTCCCCGACTAGCTCAGAAGCTCCGCCACGACCCTCTCTTCCTCCCCACCGCTCCACAGCTCCCCGGAAGCCCTGCATCGCCGCCACGTCGCCGTTCCCCTCTTCGGGCTCCGACCATCGTCGTCGTCGAATTCGTCGTCTCCAGCGCGTCTCCGAGCCCGCTTCGACGCCCACTGCAACCGCGGTGAGCCCCCGGATCGTTTCCCCCTTCTCCCCTGGTCTCTCCCGACCTCTTGGCCCTAGCCCCACCTTGGCCGAGAGCTCCACGCCGCCGGCGATGTCGCCGTCGTGGCCACGGTCACCGTAGCACCCAACCGAGCACACTATCGTGCTCCACACCTCACTAGGATCACGCAGCACACACTAACGCCTCCCCAAACCCTCTGCAACATCGATCCCGACCGCACCCGAACTCCGGCGGCCGCAGCCGAGCTCGCCACCGTCAACTCCGGCCACCCCAGGCCCAGCCACGGCCACCGTTCGACGCGCGGGAGCAAGAGCTTTCCAACGAGCCCAAGCACGGCCTCGCCCGTGCCCTGTAGCGCGATCCCGCGTCGCGCCGCCGTCTCAGACCTCGCCGGCGTCACGTCGCCGGTGGGTTTGACCCACTTTGACCAAGGCAGGACACCCCCTGAGTCCCTGACAGGTGGGCCCAGCCCTGTAGCTAATTAGGATTAGTGCTAACCACTGTTAGTTAACCCCTGACACTGACCAGTGGGCCCCAGTGCCACTAATCCCTAATTAGGATTAATTTAAACCTGTTAAACCCCCCCTGTCACTGACGTGTGGCCCCCACACGTCAGGTTTGACTCCAGCCAGCCGCAGTTGACCACTGACATCATGCTGACGTCATGCTGGCGCAATAATTATAAATTCTGGATTTAATTTAAATCAGGAAATTCCAGAATATTATTTAAACTTCAAAAATTCATAACTTTTATTCTGTAACTCCAAATTGGACAAATTATATATGAAAAATGATCAAAAAAATCCAATCTATCCATCTGTACTATTTTCATGCATGATCAAACAAGTTAAATTGATGTTTTAAGCAGAACAAGAAAAGGCACTTAAAGAGGCCATGTTTGAGTTTGAAATTTGAATCTTTGATTCAAATTTGTTCAAACCCTTCTGGTTTTAGTTGCATTAGCCCAACACACTCATCTTGCCATGTCTCATGCATGCATCATATTGTTGCACATTGTTTGGTGATGTTTGCGTATCGATGTCCTTTGCGACAGGTTCTGCCCCCGAGGAGTACCGTGATTACCCTAATGAAGAATCATATCCGTGCATCGAACCATCAGGCAAGCAACCAACCATTTGATCATATCGATACAATCCCATGTTCTCGCTCCTGCTCTCTTTTACTGCATTAAGACAACGCGTTTCAAACTG
The DNA here is from genome assembly GCF_018294505.1 of Triticum aestivum. Taxonomy (NCBI): domain Eukaryota; kingdom Viridiplantae; phylum Streptophyta; class Magnoliopsida; order Poales; family Poaceae; genus Triticum; species Triticum aestivum. Next base: position 408,701,795 of record NC_057813.1, on the reverse strand, counting down.
CTGTGTGCTACGGTAGTTGAACCCATTTCCTCTGCATGACCTGTCATTGCCACAGTAACTAGATGAAACCCACTAGCATGTGTAGGAGTTGATTGAGCCATATGTATGTGTTGTTCCTACCTTGCTATGCCTGGTATGCTTAGAGTCGTGTCAGGTCTGGTTCATCTGGGTGATGGGCTAGAGTGAAATGATTATGTCGGTAATGAGAGTGGTGTGGTGAACACGATTTGGTAAAGGTATCGATGAGAGGCCATGTAGGAGTACATGGTGGGTTGTTTCATTGAAGCCGACCTTAAGCACTGAGATCTGTATATGTGATTTAAGATACAGCTACTACCATGCATTGGGCCCTGAAATATGACCCCGCTCGACTTCTTATTCACCCTAGCTCTCTGTCCAGGAGTTGCAAGTAGTTTATGGTGTTTGTAGCCTACTGGAGGCCGTGGACAGCGCTGACCGTAGGGGTGGGCTGTGATGCGGTAGGTACGTGGCCGGGTGTACCGAATACCCGTTAGGTATCTCGGGAACCTTGTTCACATCGTTCGGGGCCGTATGGGAAACCTCGGCCGGACTCCCTGCGGATGGAACCTGAATAGGCGATAAACCTGGACTAGAGGCTTAAGTGTTTAGGTAGGTCGTGGTCTACACCCACGTCGGCTTTCGCTTGAAGTCTGCCGAGCACATGTCGTGTGCAGACGCTAAGTGGTGGAAACATGTATGAAGAAGTACACCCCTGCAGGTTTATCATAATCTATTCGAATAGCCGCGTCCGCGGTAAAGGACTACTTGGTTGCCGATACAGTTCATAGACAAGTAAATGGAAACTACTAAAAGCCTCAAGATAAGTGTGAGTGCCGAGGATGGCCCTTTCCATAGGAAGACGGAGGTGGACCCTCGGTAGTGTATTGAAGTGGTGAGTAGTGGACTCGTGTGCGCAAAACCATTTCAAGTTGGAGTATCGTAGGATAGTCTAGCCAAGAGTCAAAGCTGGCTTGCTGCAATAACTCCACCAACCCTTCTTGATAATATGCATGTATGTAGGATCTGATGTAAGTCTTGCTGAGTACCTTTGTACTCATGTTGCTATAATCTACATTTTTACAGAAGACGCTGCAACCCCTTCTGATGGGTTCTATGTAGACGTTGACATCAACGAGTAGGCTAAAGACCCAGGTGGTGACCCTGAGCTTGTGATGGACCACGTAGTATAGCTAGGCTTTCCAAGCCTCTGTTATTTTACTAGTTGTCTGTACTCAGACAATGTACTTCTGCTGCTGGTTTGTATGACTGTATGACTTGTATGTTGGGTCGTGAGACCCGTACCTTGTGTATGTTATGTATGGCTCTCTGAGCCTTAAATAAAGTACTTGTGTCGTAGAGTCATGTTGTGATGCTTCGTTGTATTTGCACATATCAAGCATATTGTGTGTATGATTGAAATGCTTGGTATGTGTGGGATCTGACTATCTAGTTGTTTATCTTTAGTAGCCTCTCTTACCGGGAAATGTCTCCTAGTGTTACCGCTGAGCCATGGTAGCTTGCTACTGCTCTGGAACACTTAGGCTGGCCGGCATGTGTCCTTCTTCGTTCCTGTGTCTGTTCCTTCGGGGAAATGTCACGCTTTGAGTACCGGAGTCCTGTTAGCCCGCTACAGCCCGGTTTACCGGAGTCCTGCTAGCCCAGTGCTACAGCCCGGACCCATTTGCTGATGACCGACACGTTCGGAGCTGGGTCATGGATGCCTGTCCCTGTAAGTCTGTGCCACTTTGGGTTTACGACTAGTCATGTCAGCCCGGGCTCCTTATCATATGGATGCTAGCGACACTATCATATACGTGAGCCAAAAGGCGCAAACGGTCCCGGGCAAAGGTAAGGCGACACCCGTGGGGATACCGTGCGTGAGGCCGCAAAGTGATATGAGGTGTTACCGGCTAGATCGATGTGACATCGAGTCGGGGTCCTGACACCCCTCCTCGGGACTCCCCCTAGGTGCAACCAGGGCCCAACTTCTTCCTTCTGGTCCATAAAAAATCATCGTAAATTGGCATGGCATTTGGAGTCCGTCTGATATTGATTTCCTGTGATGTAAAAAACATGCAGAAAACAGCAACTGGCACTTGGCACTATGTCAATAGGTTAGTACCAAAAAATGATATAAAATGACTATATAATGATTATAAAACATCCAAGTTTGATAATAAAATAGCATGGAATAATCAAAAATTATTGATGCATTGGAGACGTATCAGTTAGCAACGAGCATGTAAAAACACATTAGTCCCGAGCATCATCTCTCAATACAAAAAAGAAGTGGCAAGCTAATATTTCAAAATTTGATTTGAATCAACTTGGTAAGGTAGACGTGGATGCTCGTTCTCCCAAAATTTGAAGGAACTGCTAAACACCCTCTGTTCGATGGAATTCGCCCGAGCAAATAAATGGGAGACGCAAAATTACCGGCCTATGTGGGACATGCATCAATAGGCACGTTGTAAATTGAGGGTAGGTTCGTAACTTCATCCAAGCACGCCTTCTCCTCGGCCAAAATGACATGTGCAGAATAATTCATAAACCATGGGCGGCAAAACACCCTCTCCTCGCCCGAAATCTCTCTCGCTGACTATTTCAAAACACGCCCTCCTCGCCCGAAATCGCTGGCGCCCACTATTTCAAAACATGCCCTGGAAGCCTGAAATCGCTCACGCCCACTATTTGGGAGAAGCAAAGTTACTCTACTATCCCCGACCCTTAGTAGACAGACCCAAGCCCAGAAGCCTAAGGGTAGGGGTAGAACTGTAACCCCCCCCCCCACACACACACACGCACACACACATTTCAAACAAATGCGTCGGTAAGACATGGTTCCCCCTCCCAATTCCCCATTCGTACCTCGTGGGCGCCAAATCACCTTCTCCCCGGAAGCTCCCTTCTACACAGCCACGAAACCTCAGCCCCTCCTCGGTGGCGCCCCCACCGCACCAAATACACCGCTGCCCTCCTTCCCAATGCCAGAGACGCTGCTCGTTTGCCGTCGTGCACTGGGTCGTGTGCCTCTTGCTCCGTGCTGCCAGAGCTGCCTCGATGACGGTCACGTGAACCATACCAGAGCCGATTCACTCCCGACGTTGTGCATGGTGCCGGAGCGGCTCCAACTTCGGATGCGTCCAGGGCCCCAGCGCTGCTTCCCCGTAGCCGTCGGTAGCCATCGCAACCGCGCTGGCCTCACTGACTCAGCAACTAGAGCTGCCTACTTCACCGGGCCGCGAGATAGGTCGTACACACATCTCAAATCACTTTATTTAGGCATCAGTTGTCTGAATTTTTATTTTGGGACAATCGATTCCCAATGGGAAGCAGCACCCCTCGAGGCGGCGGAGCTCCTAGGTGTTGGGGAACGCGGTATTTCAAAAATTTACCAACGATCACGCACGATCTATCTATGACATGCATAGCAACAAGACGGGAGAGTGTGTCCACATACCCTCATAGACCGAAAGCGGAAGCATTTAGTAACGCGGTTGATGTGGTCGAACGTCTTCATGATCCAACCAATCCTAGCACCGAATATACGGCACCTCCGTGTTCAGCACACGTTCAACATGATGACGTCCCTCGAGCACTTGATCCAGATGAGGACGAGGGAGAGTTCCATCAACATGATGGCATGGCGATGGTGATGATGAAGTTACCAGCGCGGCGATTCGCCTAAGCACGACGACAATATGACCAAGGTGTGTAACTGTGGAGGTGGCACCGCACACGGCTAAGAGAAGACTTGTTGTGCCTTTAGGATGCCCCCCTCCCATGTATATAAAGGAGGGGGAAGAGGAGGCTGGCTCTAGAGGGGGCACGCCAAGGGGGGGAGTCCTTGGACTCCAGGACCAAGTAGGTTCCCCCCCTTCCTATTCCAACTAGGAGAAGGAGGGAAGGGGGAAGAGGGGAGAAGGAAAGAGGGGGGCGCCGCCCCCTCCTAGTCCAAAGCAGACCAGCCCATGGGAGGGGGGTGCGGCCACCCCTTGAATCCCTTCTCTCCTTTCCCCTAAAGCCCATTAAGGCCCATTACTCTCCCGGGGGGTTCCAGTAACCTCCGGTACTCTGGAAAATATCCGAAACACTTCAGAACCATTCTGGTGTCCGAATATAACCTTCCAATATATCGATCTTTACCTCTCGACCATTTTGAGACTTCTCTTCATGTCTGTAATCTCATCCGGGACTCCGAACAAAATTCGGTCATCATATAAAATAACTCATAATACAAATCATCATCAAACGTTAAGCATGTGTACCCTACGGTTTCGAGACTATGTAGACATGACGGAGACACAACTTCGGTCAATAACCAATAGCGGAACCTGGATGCTCATATTGGCTCCTACATATTCTACGAAGATTTTTATCGGTCTAACCACATAATGCTACGTCTTGAGCTTGTGTTGGTTTTCCTTGAAGAGGAAAGGGTGATGCAGCAAAGTAGCGTAAGTGTTTCCCTCAGTTTTTGAGAACCAAGGTTTCAATCCAGTAGAAGGCTCCTCAAAAGTCCCACGGACCTACACAAACAAACAAGAACCTCGCAACCAACGCAATAAAGGGGTTGTCAATCCCTTCACGGCCACTTGTGATAAGTGAGATCTGATAGAGATAATATGATAAGATAAATATTTTTGGTATTTTATGATACAGATAGGAAAAGTAAAGATGCAAATAAAAGTAGTGTGTAAACTTATATGATAAAAGATAGACCCGGGGGCCATAGGTTTCACTAGTGGCTTCTCTCAAGATAGCATAAGTATTACGGTGGGTGAACAAATTACTGTCGAGCAATTGATAGAAAAGCGCATAGTTATGAGATTATCTAGGCATGATCATGTATATAGGCATCACGTCCATGACAAGTAGACCGACTCCTGCCTGCATCTACTACTATTACTCCACACATCGACCGACTCCTGCCTACATCTAGAGTATTAAGTTCATAAAGAACAGAGTAACGCATTAAAAAAGATGACATGATGTAGAGGGATAAACTCATGCAATATGATATAAACCCCATCTTTTTATCCTCGATGGCAACAATACAATATGTGTCTTGCTGCCCCTGCTATCACTGGGAAAGGACACCGCAAGATTGAACCCAAAGCTAAGCACTTCTCCCATTGCAAGAAAGATCAATCTAGTAGGCCAAACCAAACTGATAATTCAAAGAGACTTGCAAAGATAACGTAATCACACATAAAAGAATTCAGAGGAGATTCAAATATTTCTCATAGATAAACTTGATCATAAACCCACAATTCATCGGATCTCGACAAAAACACCGTAGAAAGAGTTACATCGAATAGATCTCCAAGAAGATCGAGGAGAACTTTGTAGTGAGATTCAAAGAGAGAGAAGAAGCCATCTAGCTAATAACTATGGACCCAAAGGTTTGTGGTAAACTACTCACAACTCATAGGAGAGGCCTTGGAGATGATGTAGAGGCCCTCCATGGTCGATTCACCCTCCGGCGGAGCGCCGCGAAGGCTCCAAGATGGGATCTCGTGGATACAGAAGGTTGCGGCGGTGGAAATAGTTTTTCGTGATGCTCCTGGAAGTTTTCGGGGTACATGGGTATATATAGGAGGAAGAAGTAGGTCGGTGGATGCTCGAGGGGCCCACGAGGGCGGGGGGCGCGCCCACCTCCAGGGCGCGCGCCGGGCACACTCGTGGCCGCCTCCTTTGTTGCTTGACGTCAACTCCAAGTCCCCTGGATCACGTTTGTTCCAAAAAGATCGCTCCCGAAGGTTTCATTCCGTTTGGACTTCGTTTGATATTCCTTTCATTCGAAACACTGAAATAGGCAAAAAACAGCAATTCGGGCTGGGCCTCTGGTTAGTAGGTTAGTCCCAAAATGGTATAAAAGTGTAAAGTAAAGCCCATAAACATCCAAAACGGGTAATATAATAGCATGGAACAATAAAAAATTATAGATACGTTGGAGACGTATCAAGCATCCCCATGCTTAATTCCTGCTCGTCCTCAAGTAGGTAAATGACAAAAATAGAATTTTTTATGTTGAATGCTACCTGATAATTCTCAATGTAATTTTCTTTATTGTGGCATGAATGTTCAGATCCAAATGATTCAAAATAAAAGTTCATATTGACAGAAGAAATAGTAATACTTCAAGCATACTAACTAAGCAATCATGTCTTCTCAAAATAACATGGCTAAAGAAAGTTTATCCCTATAAAATCATATAGTTTGGTCATGCTCCATTTTCGTCACACAAAAGTGCTCTCATCTTGCACACCCCCGATGACAAGCCAAGCAATTGTTTCATACTTTAGTAATCTCAAACTTTTTTCAACTTTCACGCAATACATGAGCATGAGCCATGGATATAGCACTATGGGTGGAATAGAATATGATGATGGAGGTTGTGTGGAGAAGACAAAAAAGAAGAAAGTCTCATGTTAACGAGGATAATCAACGGGCTATGGAGATGCCCATCAATTGATTTCAACATGAGGAGTAGGGATTGCCATGCAACGGATGCACTGGAGCTATAAATGTATGAAAGCTCAACAAAAGAAACTAGTGGGTGTGCATCCAACTTGCTTGCTCACGAAGACCTAGAGCATTTTGAGGAAGCCCATATTTGGAATATGCAAGCCAAGTTCTATAATGAAAAATTCCCACTAGTATATAAAAGTGACAACAAATGAGGCTCTCTATATGAAGAACGTGGTGCTACTTTGAAGCACAAGTGTGGAAAAGGATAGTAACATTGCCCCCTTTTTTATTTTATTTTCTTTTTCTTTTCTTTTTTTGGGCCTTCTTTTTTTTGCCTTTCTTTTTTTTGGCCTTTATTTTTTTTGGCGTTTCCTTTTTTATTTTCTTATTTGGGGACAATGCTCTAATAATGATGATCATCACACTTCTATTTATTTACAACTCATGAATTACAACTCAAAACTAGAACAAGATATGACTTTGTATGAATGCCTCCGGCGGTGTACCAGGATGGGCAATGAATCAAGAGTGGCATGTATGAAAAATTATGCATGGTGGCTTTGCCACAAATACGATGTCAACTACATGATCATGCAAGGCAATATGACAATGATGATGTGTGTCATGATGATGAATGGAATGGTAGAAAGTTGCATGGCAATATATCTCGGAATGGCTATGGAAATGCCATAATAGGTAGGTATGGTGGCTGTTTTGAGGAAGATATAAGGAGGTTTATGTGTGATAGAGCGTATCGTATCACGGGGTTTGGATGCACCGGCGAAGTTTGCACCAACTCTCAAGGTGAGAAAGGGCAATGCATAGTACCGAAGAGGCTAGCAATGATGGAAGGATGAGAGTGTGTATAATCCATGGACTCAACATTAGTCATAAACAACTCACATACTTATTGCAAAAATCTACAAGTCATAAAAAACCAAGCACTATGCGCATGCTCCTAGGGGTATAGATTGGTAGGAAAAGACCACCGCTCGTCCCCGACCGCCACTCATAAGGATGACAATCTAAGAACACCTCATGTTTCAAACTTGTTACACAACGATTACCATACGTGCATGCTACGGGACTTGCCAACTTCAACACATGCATTCTTTAAATTCACAATTACCCAATTAGCATGACTCTAATATCACCACCTCCATATCTCAAAACAATTATCAAGTATCAAATTGATCATAGCATCCAATTCACTTCCTATGATAGTTTTTATTATACCCAACTTGGATGTCCATCATTCTAGGACCAATTTTATAACCATAGAAAATACCATGGTGTTCCAAAAGACTCTCAAAATAATATAAGTGAAGCATTAGAGATCAACAATTTCTATAAAATCAAGCCACCGCCGTACTCTAAAAAATATAAGTGAAGTACTAGAGCAAAACTATCTAGCTCAAAAGATATAAGTGAATCACATAGAGTATTCTAATAAATTCCAAATCATGTGGGTTTCTCCCAAAAGGTGTGTATAGAAAGGATGATTGTGGTAAACTAAAAATCAAAGACTAATATCATACAAGACGCTCAAGCAAAACACATATCATGCGGCAAATAAAAGTATAGCTCCAAGTAAAGTTACCGATGAACGAAGACGAAAGAGGGGATGCCTTCCGGGGCATCCCCAAACATAGGATTTTGGTTATCCTTGAATATCCTGGGGTGCCATGGGCATCCCCAAGCTTAGGCTCTTGCCACTCCTTATTCCATAGTCTATCAAATCTTTACCCAAAACTTGAAAACTTCACAACACAAAACTCAACAGGAAATCTCATAAGCTCCATTAGTGCAAAATGAAAAACCACCACATAAGATACTGTAATGAACTAATTATTTATTTATATTGGTGTTAAACCTACTGTATTCCAACTTTTCTATGGTTCATACCCCCCCCCCCCGATACTAGCCATAGATGCATCAAAATAAGCAACCAACACACGAAAAACAGAACAGTCTGTAGCAATCTATAACTCTCGAATACTTCTGGAACTCTAAAAATTCTACCATAATAGGAAGTCCTGGGAAATTTGTTTATTGATCTACATAAAAAGAATCAACGCAAAACCACATTCGTGTGAATTACTAAAATTATTTTCGTGCACGCAAAGTTTCTATTTTTCAGCAGAATCAAATTAACTATCACCGTAGGTTATCCTATAGATTCTACTTGGCACAAACACTAATTAAAACATAAAAACACATCTAAACAGAAGCTGGGTGAAATATTTATTACTAAAAAGAAGCAAAAAAATGGGTTGCCTCCCAACAAGCGCTATTGTTTAACGCCCCAAGCTAAGCATAAAAGCGAGGATAGATCTAAGTAGTGTCATCTTTAGCACTTAATTCCTCAATAGAGCACTTGTAATCTCTAGGGGTTTCTCCCTTTTTAGCAATGATTAAACTAATAGGCAGGAAATCCAGAAATTCATTTGTAGCAAAAGGTTCCTTAATGATAGAGAGACAATTGGGGTGAACACTTATTGATTTGAGATCCGCATTTCCCTTATTAGAAGATTCACCCTTATTTTTAGGAAGATAAATAAATTTGGCAGTTTTGGTAGGAGGATTGGGAGTGTTTTTCGCGGATGAAAAGGCCGACCCTAAGTTGGTAATAATATCCTCAAGTTTACCGATTCTCATAGAATCTATATATATTCTTTCATTAACTATAGGTTCTTTCTCTTTAAAGAAATTCAAAGTAACTCCAACCCTAGATCCATATTGGATAATTTGGTTATGAATGTTTTTATCAAAATTTTCAATTAACTCAACAGTGGAGACTTTATTTTCAATAATTTCAAGCCTTTGCATCACAGGTTCTAGAGTCAAAATAGTCCCATTTACCAAGAGAGGAGGAGGACGAAACAAATCTAACATAGCATTATAAGCATCAAAGGTATGGCTATCCAAAAAATTCCCTCTGGTAATGGTATCAAGTATGCATCTATGCCACGGAGTAATGCCTACATAAAACTTGCGAAGAAGAATAGAAGTAGAAAGCTTCCTAGTAGATCTATTTTGAGCATTGCAAATTCTATGCCAAGCATCTTTTAGATTTTCTCCCTCCCTTTGCTTAAAATTAAGAATTTCATGTTTGGGAGAAATAACGAGGATAGGAGGACTAGCCATTATGACGAGCAAACAAAAGAGAAGCGAAAGAGAGAGGAGATTGGGAAAGAGAGGGCGTATAAAACGGTAAGGGTGAAGTGGGGGAGAGGAAAACGAGAGGCAGATGGCAAATAATGTAATGCGAGGGAGATGAGTTTGTGATGGGTACTTGGTATGTCTTGACTTGAGCGAAGACCTCCCCAGCAACGGCGCCAGAAATCTTCTTGCTACGTCTTGAGCTTGCGTCGGTTTTCCTTGAAGAGGAAAGGGTGATGTAGCAAAGTAGCGTAAGTATTTCCCTCAGTTTTTGAGCACCAAGGTATCAATCCAGGATGAGGCTCCTCAAAAGTCTCACACACCTACACAAACAAACAAGAACCTCGCAAACAACACAATAAAGGGGTTGTCAATCCCTTCACGGCCACTTGCGATAAGTGAGATCTAACAGAGATAATATGATAAGATAAATATTTTTGGTATTTTTATGATATAGATAGGAAAAGTAAAGATGCAAATAAAAGTAGATTGTAAACTTATATGATAAAAGATAGACCCGGGGGCGATAGGTTTCACTAGTGGCTTCTCTCAAGATAGCATAAGTATTACGATGGGTGAACAAATTACTGTCGAGCAATTGATAGAAAAGTGCATAGTTATGAGATTACCTAGGCATGATCATGTATATAGGCATCATGTCCATGACAAGTAGACTGACTCCTGCCTGCATCTACTACTATTACTCCACACATCGACCGGCTCCTGCCTGCATCTAGAGTATTAAGTTCATAAAGAACAGAGTAACGCATTAAGAAAGATGACATGGTGTAGAGGGGTAAACTCATGCAATATGATATAAACCCCATCTTTTTATCCTCGATACAACAATACAATACGTGCCTTGCTGCCCCTGCTGTCACCGGGAAAGGACACCGCAAGATTGAACCCAAAGCTAAGCACTTCTCCCATCTATTTATATATAAAAAGTACTTGACGAGTTAACCAAATAAAGATAATTAGCTTAAAATCCCACAATAATTAAAAACATCTGACCTTTGATTACGTGTACCAATTTCCAATCAACAATGTGCGACCGTTAGATCTTCATAAACCAAGTGGCCCCGTGACATGAGAAGATCTTCATAAATCAGGTGGCCCCATAATGTGAGATCATAACAAATTGGATCCATAATAAAAAAAATTACAAGCAGGGTTAGATTTCTCGGACGTGAGACCATAACAGGTTGGACCTGTACACAAACTCATGATAGACTGGACCATTAACTGAAAAAACAGGCCGCACCATCCCACGAGCGGTCAGACCATCCCATATAATAAAAAATGGGGCGTACAGGGTAAGAAACATGACCAAACTCTGAAGATCCTTCCCACAAAAAACTGTACAATGATGCCATCTCTCCAAACAAATCTAAACTCTCAGAAATTTGCAGATATTCGATATCTCCAAACAGAATATCTCTAGATAGGACCAAAATCTCATGGTCGCATGCATATATAAAATCTCTCGGCATCCGAACAACCTTGTACATCATCTTCCTCCAGTGAACAACACTTTGAGGTCAACTTCCTCCAACCAGTGGCACTTCGGCATTGGGCACCAGCCGGCTCCATTGAGCAACTAGATCACCTCCAGTATGTACGATCTGCATGAAATTATAAATCAGACCTATTAATGGATAATGAGAGGATGTCGCCCACTATGCCCCCCACAAAAAATGAAAAACAAATGGAGACCCTCAATTACTCTGGGCAGTGCTAAACTAAAATCTTATTCTAGCATGATCCTCTACTATATTTTGTGTTGTGGGATGGCTTCCATAGATCTCAAATCCATTAAGAAGCACAGGGCAGTGCAATATGGTAATCACTTGGAGTTTGTAGATTAGCTAATGGTTCACATAATATTTTGCATGAGTACCTCAGTAATTTTGTCTAATAAAGTTCCTCATTAATCAGGTAGAGATTGCTTCGGTCGGCTTCTACTAAAAAATACTCACGATATTTTTGTATTCACATGATGATTGAAACTTAAGTTCCTCTTTATAATTAAAGATTTCTACAAATCACTGGTCTCAAAAATAGATCTCCTTTACTTATACGACCAAACAAATTATTTATAGGGTGAAAAGTAACAAAAATAATGAATATCCATAAATTTGAACATTAATCTGTAATAGTAGCACACCCACCATCAAGCGGGGCGGCTGGTCAAGGTCTCAAGCGGCCGAGAAGGGTACTCCCATGTCCAATGACCAGCGGGAGCACCGCCATGATATTTATCGTTGTCCATCGCCACACCAAAGCACGATCTCTAGCTCCACCACTGTCTATAATAATATTATAATAGCATCCACTTTAGCTTTATTTGATATTTTCAAGAAAACGCATAAGAGCTTGCATTTCATTGGATTGAAAAGAGAGCTTTAGCTTTATATTTGCACTCTCTAATGTGCAGGAATCAACAATGAAAAGAAAAGACAGGCCACATAACAAGGAAGGTTAGAAACCTGCAAGATGGTTAAAACAAAACATATATGTAATCCAACAAGGTGATCCATTACTAATGATGAATATTTTGTGTGTGCTATCACAAAAAAATTAAAACAAAAAATGCAATAGTTCTAGTTAGGCGTTGGAGGTTCCTAATTGATTTTAGCTTCGATGATAAAACTTATTTTAAATTGTTATCTTATTGATGCAAGTCGAGACAATCAACAAAAGTAGCAAGATTGGAAGGAGAATGAAACTTCAAGACAAGAAAAAGAGACAACCTCCAATTATATATGGAGATGTGCCAGACTTTGCGGCTACATAAAAAGGAGAACCTTTGATCCATGCGAAGTAAGAAAATCTCCACAAAGTTTCACCCTTATGCAGGTTATCATCCATTTGATTTAATTACAGTTCTCAGTTCAATTTCTGAATTTTAAGAATGCACAACTGGTATTACAGTATACAGGAAGCAACATTATGTACCTTGCTTATGCTTTGCATATCAGTTCTGCTATCTATGTGCTCAAATCTTTCAAAGCATGAAAACTTGCCTTCATTAACTCGGTGGTTTTGATGTAGTAAAGTTATATCTCATACATTTTACCGTAAAATAAGTGGTTATAAAGTTCGTACGCCCATGCATTTCCATATCTTTGAGTGCGGCTAATTTTAATTGCTCTATGAAATCACAAAAACATGTTACATTTCGTTCTATCTATAGCTAAGTATAACACGTATGCATGCACTGCGGCTAAAGCAAAAAATATTGTTCCATTCTCACAAGGAGAAATAAAGTGCTTCTGCCGGAGATGAAACAATATCTTACTTCTACTAATTAGGATTTATGTTTATGTAGGGCAAGTAACTCAACAAAAAGGGGGAAATATGACAGAGTTGGGAATACGAAAAATGGGGACCTCCAGGTTGAACTTCGAAGAATGTTGTCGCTGTGGAGGATGAGGACCGTGTCCCAAGCTGCCTTGAGTGGGAAGAGCGACAACGCTCTAGCTTGCGCGCTTGCGGAAGAGAACCTCGCCGCCATCCTCACACCCAAGCTGGATCTAAGAGGGATGCGGCCTTTGGGAGATGAAATCCACGACCAACTCAACTACATGAACACCAATTACAATGGGTCAACGACACTGTGCAGATCGATAATCTCGCCTCCTCCATTGTAGTTTACCAGCAAAGGGCTAGGAGAACGAGGAGGCGTACGAGGAGCCAAACTAGATGTCATCCCGGTGGCAGCACCAGCTGCGGAGTGGCTTCAGGTGAGGACAAGGAACCTCAAGGCAGCGAACAAGAGAGCAAGCTGATGGGAGAGCAGAAATTTTTGAGTGAGCAGAGAGAACTAGCAGGTAGTGCACGACGGCACGCCGCTCTATAAGGATTGATAAGCTATTTAGTTTTCTAAAAATATCTGGTAAGTCGTCCAAGACTTGATTCATGGCAAAGTAATTCATACAAGAAAAGATACATCTAGTTTCGTTATCTTCTTAGAACTAAGGTATTGATTCTCCAGCTGAGTTTGTCTTTGTGATGTAGTCTGTAGTGCAATTTACATCCGAATCAAACCCCATTCAAAACCTGTCTCCATATATAATGAGCTCCATCTCTGTACATGTCCCAGCACCACTTGAATCCATCCCTGATTGGACATGAACATGTGTTACGTGAAGAATAAAAAAACTGATCTGTGGTAATGTATTGGAATACTTTACATATGACCATGGGCCATAAGAAGAACACAAAATTTGCACCGCATTAGAAAATACTCAACTATAAGCCTCTAAGTATATGCATCTTATAAAAAAGACATTCTTCTATTTCATAGGTCTTCAAATTTCAACAATAAGAAACCAATTGATGTATTATAAGTGCTAGCGAAAATTGCAGAGGCATTTGCCTATCTAGCAAACTGATACTTGAAAGCAGGCCAACTAGGTGAGATACCATCTGGCCTTCCATGAACCAACAAACTGGAAGAGCTAGGTGAAATACTATCTGACCATCCATGAAAAAAAACTGGAAGCACACTATTGCGGGAAAAAAGCCTATGTAGGTGATAGCATCCAAGATCACTAAAATATTGTTTAGTGTCTATAGGCTTCCAGATGGACACATATTTTTGTCTGTAGGCTTCCAGATGAACACATATTTCAGTCTTGCCTATATTCCTATAACTCTACGTGATTAACTGAATATGTACACAGTACCAGCAGGCCAATAAAAATGGCACCAACAACACCATAAGGGGGTATCTTATACAGGTAGCACCAAGCCAGAGACCCAATCAATAGTTTGTGTCAACATAAGTTCGCAGAATAACAAGTTCAGTCTGGTAAACGTCCTTTCCTCTCCTAAAGGATTTTACATAAGTAATGGGTATGTTCTTATTTCATGCAATGGTGATTTGAACCATGCTAAATAAAATCTATCCACTACTGCTTCACAAACCTCTACAGCACACTGCTTGAATATATATACAATAATGGTAATATCTAAACTTGATAACATTCAAGGTTAATTCTAGGTGTGTCGTTCTTACACTTTCTACGTAGTGGGTCACACAGTTACTCTTTGATAATTTTATCAATCACATTTAAAAAGGTGATTCTTAGATCTGTGATTGCAGCTAACATCAGGCACCTCATCTGTATTTCCCATGTGTAATTATAATGGAATGTATAAAGAAAACTTATTGCTGAATGTATATAGAGATTTGTGTTTAACTTATACACCTTCAGGTTTCCCCCTTAATATTGAAAAATTTGCTGGAGAGGCTCGGTTTTCTACTTCTTGAACGGGCATAATACTCTCAGACCTATAATAGAAGTGTAAAAACAGATATATACAGTAAAATGGACATGCAAATCTCATATCTTGACTACTACTAAACTATCATAGGAAAAGAATTAAAATACCTAATCTACAAAATTACCAAAGATTATAGAAGAGATACAACCCTAAAATAGGACAGAATCACAAATCGCAAATGCATATTGATTTGAGACTTGTTCAGTGTTCACTGGGTGAAGTTCATCGTCGTGGTGTTGCACAGTAGCATGAGGTCATCTTTTTCTATAGATGGCATAGATGTATTAAGAATTCATGTTCCATTTACAGATTCAGAATAGTCCAAGGAAAATTTAGAATAGTCAGAGGAAAACTTTGCTCTCACACTGGCTCACATTGGTGAACAAAATTTAACTAAAATGTAAATAAGTTAAAACCTGTAATATTTTGAATGCAAGACATATTTGTTTGTGAGTATTGCACACGAATTAAAACTCAAAACTGCGAGACCTGATTAAAATATAAAATCCCACGAATTCATAATAAAAGCTATGATGTGGGAAAACTCAGCAAGTGATCACACATATACGGAAAGCTAAAAGTCCAGGTGGGGTTTCGTTTTCCTCCGGAGCCCATGTAAAACTGGTTTTGGTCCAAAAGTGCAGGCCGATATATGACCACTTTATCCACTTGCACAGATAAGTTCAAAACGAAAGTTGTAACACTTTGTTTTCAGATTAATACACACTTGTACTCCTCGATCTTCAATGTAGCAGTTGGGTAAAATAAATGGCAGTACATTATTTGATCTCATGAAGCTAACTCTGAACGATGGGTGAAGCAGAGCAGGTAAGCGAGACAGCGAGAGCAACCCAAATTAAGACGGGGAGATGCACTTACAGGAAGGTATGTGAAGTTGTTGTTTTTTTGCTTCCAGTGCTTCCATGCAGCATCAACGCGCCAAACATCCAGCAAAGAAAGAACTAATGAACTTCATGAACAGGCAAAAACAAATCAAGATTAAGGCAAACAGTAAACAAGGGAGAGTAAATAAAAACAGGACTGAGAGGGAATGAAGCCACAACACTAGTGTCGGTGTCAAAACCGGCGGATCTCGGGTAGGGGGTCCCGAACTGTCCGTCTAGGCGGATCGTAACAGGAGACAAGGGACACGATGTTTTTACCCAGGTTCGGGCCCTCTCGGTGGAGCTAAAATCCTACTCCTACATGATTAATATTGATGATATGGGTAGTACAAAAGTAGATCTACCACGAGATCAGAGAGGCTAAACCCTAGAAGCTAGCCTATGGTATGATTGTTGTATATCTCTATCGACTAGCCTGGCCTTGGTTTATATAATGCACCAGAGGCCTAGGATAACAAGTGTCCTAGCCGAATACGTCAGTGGGGGAGGAGTCCTTGTCTTGATCGCCAAGTCTTGCGGAATCTTCCTTGTATGCGGAAGCTGTTCGGACTGGCCCATGAGTATACGGCCATGGGGGTCCTCGGCCCAATTTAACAGATCGGGAGATGACGTGGTGAGTACCCCCTAGTCCAGGACACCGTCAGTAGCCCCCTGAACCATTCTTCAAGTTTAGGGACGCTCCTCGATTCTTCCGAACCGTTCTTCATCTTCAGTCGTCGGTCTTGAAAACTGGTTCAACAAATCTTCTCATCTTCGATCTTGAGGATCGCCGAAATGCATTCGACGAGTTTACACGTCGGGTATCCGAGGAGCCCCTTTAAGTTTCTGGACTTTATCAATGCCTTGTTATTTTTATGCCACACCTCGGGTTTGAAGTTGTTCCCGGGTGGCAGTGTCCTCTTGCGTCTGAGCTCCAACGTCGGACCGCATTCGAGGTATTTTTTGCAGCCGAGCACCAGTGCCGGACCGCTTCCCAGCTCTGACGCTGGAATGTATCCGAGCTCCAACGCCGGGCTATGTATCCGAGCTCCAACGCCGGACTGTATCCGAGCTCCAACGCTGGATTATGTATCCGAGCTCCAACGTCGGACTGTATCCGAGGTGTCGTAAATCACCTTGGTTCAAAGAAGTTTGAAGGAGTTTAGCCGAGCTTAATGCCGGAAATGCCCTCTATGGCGCCAGCCACTAGCGCCCGAGCTTTAAGCCGGACTGCTTCCGAGGTGGTGCACCACCCCAAATGTGGGCCGATTTTTGTCAATATTTTTGATTGGTGGAATTTATTCTTTGCCGAGATACATAGTCAGTAGACCTCAAGGTGGGTATCGGTCTAAAACCCGAGATGCACATGAAGGATGACATAAGATCACTGATCCCCGTAGCCGCTGAGACTCAGGTTGATTTATAAAATTGGTCTAAGGATCAAGTCCTAGCTCGGCAGAATACTTCGGGACACAAAAAGCGGCGTGCTCAATCCTCAAGACTCAGGTTGGGTGAGGCCGACCAATCTGAGGATCAAAATCTCCTCGGAGACTGTATTACACTTAAAATTTTCTGCATTGGACAGGCAATGCAGTAGCCCCCGAGACACTGGTCGGGTGGCAACACCAGATCACGGGATCGATGTGCCCCTTTAATATTTGTAAATAATGAGCCCAAAGCCCAGTAGCCCCTGAGCCTTAATGCGGGCACGGGTGGCCGAATTAAGGATTGATATCCATAATAAAATCACAAATTATGTGTAATGACTCTATGTATCCAAGTACTTTACGTGATTAATGCTCGGATCCGCATTGTACAAAACTTTGTTGACCGACCATCGGCTTCCACCTCCTCGGCCAATAGCCGAGGAGTGTTTGTCCTACTATATAAAGCCTTTATGAGGGCAAAGATTTACCACAAACAAGGCAATTTGGCCATACGGTTTTATAAACAAAGGTACGCAGAGTGATATGTTAAATTACTGTTTAATAGAACAAATGTCTTCTGAAGAAAATAGTACCGCTATCGGTTCCTTTCTTTGGGTTGTCATGCTAAGAATGATCATGAAACCTCAGCTCCAATGTAAGAGCAAAATATCGAGGATTTAGTTTGGGAGGCCAATTAATAGCCCCCGGTAGTGTTCAGCGACAGTCGAGGTCAAGCCGTAAACACTTCGGCCATTGTTATGAATGGCCCGTCGTTTAACACCGTCATCGGATCGCTGGCTAGTTTACGCTTATTGTGACAGTCAGTTTTCGGCTTTCTCCACTGAGGTGCTTAACCATGTGAGCTGGAAGCACAATCGCAGTGGTTCTCCCTTTGCACACCTAGCCAAACAAAGCGGAACGTAGGAGGCAAGCGCAGGAGCCGGGCAACCCAACTATTGACCAAAGACACAATTCAAAACCGATGCATATATAGCAATATCCGAGAATGTTTTTGCCGAATCTCTAAAGGTGTCCGGCGTTGCACTGCGAGACTTGTGCTGAAAACACACAAATAGTTTAAAAAGTGCCATAAGCTTGGAAAACCAAAAAACATCAGTAAAAACTTGACGTCCGAACGAGATCAAGTGTTCGGTGCCAATCCGAAAATTGGCCTTAGCAAAATAAGTGCTTCCGTCGTGTTTTAACATGATACATCCTATCTCAAGACGTCAAGCGGGTCAGCCTACGGCTTCAACCTCCTATCCCGAGGGCGGAGTACTTCTCATTAGGCCAATTTAGCAAACTAAACTCTAGCGGCTTTGGGAGAGAAATTAGGCTCCCCGGCTAGTGACCACACGCTCGTGTCGAAAAAAGGAGTGATAGATATAATAATAATAATAAAACTTTGCAACGACTAAGAAGAAGAACACTTATCATAAAACGACTCATATAAATTTAAGAGCCCCCAAGTGACTTGGGTAAAAGAATGATTGCATGTACTGAAGTACTTATATCATATCTATGTTCAATCGAACTTTAAACGCGTCTTAACCGACCGTCGGCTTCTCCCTCTTTGTTCAAGGACCGTAAAGTGTTATGTACTCCACATGTCGAGAATATCGACGGTGTTTCCAATAACCAGGTGATCAGGCCATAAGGCTGTAACAGACAAAGCGCGCTCAGGGAACTTATGCTATATTACAGCGAAGTGTAAGAAGCATCTTTGAAGAAAATAGTACCCCCACCGATACCTTTTTTCGGTGCTCATTGTTATTATGAGACTTGTGCAATAGATTTTTTGTACTCATGACTTCCGTTGTGTGCCGACCATCATTGAAAACTATAAGAGTGCTAGCTTTCGGCTTCTCCCAGTCTGAGGTCCGGCTCGGATGACCCTATCGTGACAATCGCAGAGGTGCTCCCTTTACTCCCTAGCCGAACAATCGGGAACATAGGGGTAAACACAGGAGCGAGGCAACCCAGCTTGCAAATCGCTTAAGTCAATATGGTGCATATTATGGCGTAATACACGAACAAGGAACGAAGCCGTACAAGTATAATCATATGCAAAAGGAAAAGCTTCATGAAGGAAGCCCCCAAATGAATTGGGTATTTGAATTTATGCGTCACAAACAAAGTTTGGACAAGATATTTTTTACAAGCAACATTTTTTCAAAAAAGAATAATGCTTGGTCGAACCGAACACAAGTTAGAAATTAAAGCTTTGAGCATGAAAGCGACTTAGCTGGTTAATGTGTTCAGTATTGATGACGCGGTCCGAGCTTGATACGGGACAAGGTTCCATCCCCCAAGCCGGTCTCGAGGTGGCGGAGCGGAGAGCTCGACATGCCGAAGTGGTGACATAGCACGGTCAATGCAGACCGGCAGAGTGACGCCGAAGTCCCCAGATCATTTTTCTGTGCATAAAAAATGGTGCAAACCGGAGATAATAGTAATAATGATAATTAAAAAAATCGTTGCATAATAAATAATTTATGCAAAGTGAGTAATAAAAGAAATATGGCCTGGCGCCGAAGTCAATGTCGATGCAGGTCATCGGCGTGATGCGGTAAAGGCGTGGCAACGCCTGAATTCACAGGTCGATCCGAGCTCCGTATGCGGCGTTCGCCGGACTATGTACGGAAACTGACCGAACCACCATGCGACTGTCGTTAATGCGGCCACCATTTGATAGACCTGTGTACATATGATGGACAAACCAGAGTAATAATTCCTTGGGAAAAATGAACCCAAACAAGTAAAATACTGGGATTAATAGCACCTGGTTTATTTGTTGTAGCAATCCGAAGGAAGGTGATTCCCAAAATTGGGACTCGATCCGCGCACCCATTGCCTGATGGGCGATAAAACGACGGCATGGCAATGCTGGCAAAGGTTGGCTCGCCGAGGCAAAGCCCTCGGTCCAGCTAACGTGACGGAGCTGGTCGGCTAGTGACGCCGAAGTATCCGGAGTAGGTTGATGAAGAGATGGTGAAGCCCCCGGTCCAACCGAGAAGTCATAGTAGGTCGGTGTGATGGACACCACCTTGAAGAAGCAATAGTGCGGCCCTGCCGATGCAGGTCGTGACGTGGTCGATGCCGGCTTGATGAAGCGACCGTGCGGCGATGACGGTATGCCCGCTCCGTGTAATCCGTGGGGTGGTGATGTTGGTGATGATTTATCCTTCGCGATGCTGGACTCTTGTTCAGCTTGCCAAGATGATGATCCGAAGAAGTTGAGCTCGACTCAACAAAGTGACGACGTGTCTAGCGCAGGTCGGCAGCCGTGGAGCAATATTGCCGGACTGGTTTGACACCAGCATGATGTTAACGATCATGTTCAAAAGATTTTAAAGTTAGTGGGATGTGTTTGGGAACAAAACACAATTCCCCATACTAAACTTTCTTCAAAAAGGACGTCTGAAATCCCATTCGTAAAAAGGACGAACTCGGGTCGGATTTGTTTTCGCGCAGAAAACAGATCCGAAAAGTGATGCACTAATCGTAAGGTTCCCGGAGTTTGGACGGTCGGATCGAGCTGAAATTTTGAGGGGTGGTAGATATAGGAATTCCGCAGTCGATCAACGGTTGGATCTTCCAAAGGAGGTCTGAGCTAGAAGCTGGACACCACGCCCTAAACTCATCCAGATTCTCGTCCGGAT
Source organism: Triticum aestivum (assembly GCF_018294505.1). NCBI lineage: Eukaryota > Viridiplantae > Streptophyta > Magnoliopsida > Poales > Poaceae > Triticum > Triticum aestivum. The sequence goes on along the minus strand of NC_057813.1, from coordinate 408,680,873 downwards.
TTGACAAGGTTCCGGTATATCGTAGATTGTCGGAGATTCCTCCATCGAAACTCGACGAAATTTAGCGTGGCTGTTTTAGACGTAATTCTGCACTATTCCACCGAAGCAATCGTCAAACTGACGCTCTAAGAGGCGGTGACGGCGGATACAAGTGCGCTGTCTAGAAAAACAGCACGGTCGCCCGAGGGCAATGTTGACGTTGAGCCCCGGGCTCCCTGGATGATTCCTCCCTGATCTTGATAGAGATCGGAGCTGATGTTGATGAAGGCCCTCATCCGAACATGGCGATTGGAGGTAGGGCACAGTCCTAGGTCGAACCAAGGTGACCAGTCGAGCTGGTGACGAAGATGCCGAAGTCGCAGTTGATCTGCAGGCGAGCCATCGACCTTTTGCCGAACACACAACAGAACTCTCAATGAAAGCACCAATGTCGGTGTCAAAACCGGCGGATCTCTGGTAGGGGGTCCCGAACTGTGCGTCTAGGCGGATGGTAACAGCAGACAAGGGACACGATATTTTTACCCAGGTTCGGGCCCTCTCGGTGGAGGTAAAACCCTACTCCTGCTTGATTAATATTGATGATATAGGTAGTACAAGAGTAGATCTACCACGAGATCAGAGAGGCTAAACCCTAGAAGCTAGCCTATGGTATGATTGTTGTATATCTCTATCGACTAGCCTGGCCTCGGTTTATATAATGCACCAGAGGCCTAGGAGAACAAGAGTCCTAGCCGAATACGCCGGTGGGGGAGGAGTCCTTGTCTTGATCGCCAAGTCTTGTGGAATCTTCCTTGTATGTGACAGCTGCCCGTACTGGCCCATGAGTATACGTCCATGGGGTTCTCGGCCCAATTTAACAGATCGGGAGATGACGTGGTGAGTACTCCCTAGTCTAGGACACCGTCAACCAGACTCTGCAGCATGTGCTTGAAAGTGAGATGCACCGGCACATGACGACCTTGCCGATGCTCTTCTCATGCCGCCACTTGACATGGATAGTCTGGCCATCGAAGAATGAATCCGCCATCCTGGCCGTGAACCTGAAACTGACTAACAAATATCAAAAATCAGATTTAATGCAATGCATAGCAGCGAAATCAACTTGTAATTTGAGAATCAAATGTTGTTGCTATTGATCAATCATCAATCACTGTGAGCTGAGTCGACTGGAGTCATGTAACGATGGATCATGAATTGGCAAAAATGAACATACCATTTGGAACGCAAGAATCCTTATGTGGCATCTTCCTCTTCGCCTGTTCGGCCGACGTTGCTTTTGGTGACTTGAGGAAGGAAAGTACGTGACCATCATCCAGGCTCAGACTTGGCTCGGTTTGGTCAATTGATAGAACACCTCGCAAGCGAACTGAACACCAGCATCGCAGGAGGCGGCAAGCGAGGGGGCGGAGATGGCTCGCCTGCAGATCAGTCATCTCCCGCCCAGCTCCTCCGACACCGGGCGCGTGCTCTTCCTCTGCCCGAGCTGTTTTTCCAAGACTCCAATGGCATCGCTACCCCATCCTTGAACGCCAACACCGCCACCAATGACCCAAGCAGCGATCGAGAGGCCCTGGCTGTATGGTGTGTCCCCGTTCGCGATTTTCGTCGCCTTGGGGAAAGAGGAGCGGTGTCCGGTAGGAGAGCAGCGAAGCTCTCTCCGGCGGCGGTAAGAGATGAGGTGGAGGCCATGGGGGGGAGCTCCCTCCGGCGGCGGTAAGAGATGAGGTGGAGGGCATGGGGAGGGAGGGGGCGTGGGGAACTGCTGCGGGCCACTGGCTGTCTCGGTCTCGAGCGACTGCTCCGAGAAGACGTGTCTCATTTATACAGGGGAGGGGAGGTCTCTGGAAAAATTGACACGTCGAGCTCGTGACCCCTCTCTATCCTCAGGATTACACGTGTGACACCCAGATTGACTTGTTTTACATGAAAAGCTTCAAAAAATCAAGAAAAAAGATGCAACGACGCGTGGGGCGGGGCCAACCCACCTAAAGCGGCAACCGCCATGTAAAATCGAACGTGAAAAATGCAGAGACAAATAGAAAAAGATAAGAACTCTCTCGATCAAGATAGACAAGGACATGTAAATAGATAACCACTGTGTCAGATCGAGCGTGTTAAACGTCCTACCAAGAGAAGAAACACCCACAAACTCTTTCAGACACGTGTCATTTTTTCAACAGCGGTAAAAATAAGTTCAAAAAACCCAGAGAAAAGGAACCCTTACGGGCTAGTATTCTTAGTATAAGGAAAGGATAAAGGGGATTGGGCAATAGGAACATTGTCACTGTGTGAAAATATGAGTGGGTGGAGAGAACGGAGAAGTCTGGGAGACTACAGAATGGGGAAAGTGAACAATCATACTGGTGGGCCTATGAAACCGATTATGTTCTGTACACTGTGAGAGCAACTATGTGACGTGAAAATATAAGCCACCATTGATACTACCGAGGGCACATCTCTTAACTAAATCATGTGATCATGGGAGCACATACCTACAAACATACTCCCTCAGTTCCTAAATGTAAGTCTTTTTAGAGATTCCAATATGGACTATATACGAAGCAAAATGAGTAAATCTACACTCTAAAATATGTTTATACACATCTGTATGTAGTCCATACTGAAATCTCTAAAAAGACTTATATTTAAGAACGAAAGAAGTAGGTTTTATCGATTTGCACAAGATATAAGCAAGAGAATAAAAATTTAAAAGAAAGATGTAAATATAGTTAGCATATCTCGCAAAAAATACAGTTAGCATGACATGCATAAATTTTTTTGAACATTAGTACAAACGCAAGCGCTCATACATACATGCATACACTCACACGCATGAACACACACACACGCACAGCCTACCCCTCATGACATGTATAATTAGCAAGTAAGGGATGAAGGGATCACAATGTGTATATATGTAAGGGATCACACATACACATCAGCAACCCCTTTTCGATGAAAACCCAAACGTACCAAAAACAAAACTATCTTTGCAACAGTACTATATTTGAAATGTCATCATATTTGGTATAAAAAATTGTTGGACAGATAAAATAGTGTGACCTACATTTATAACTCAATAAAATCCTAGCCCGCGCATCGAGCGGGCCACTTTGCTAGTTGCAAGAAAGATCAATCTAGTAGGCCAAACCAAACTGATAATTCAAAGATACTTGCAAAGATAACTTAATCACACATAAAAGAATTCAGAGGAGATTCAAATATTTCTCATAGATAAACTTGATCATATACCCACAGTTCATCGGATCTCGACAAACACACCGCAAAAAAGTTACATCGAATAGATATCCAAGAAGATCGAGGAGAACTTCGTATTGAGATTCAAACAGAGAGAAGAAGCCATCTAGCTAATAACTATGGACCCGAAGGTCTGTCGTAAACTACTCACAACTCATAGGAGAGGCCTTGGAGATGATGTAGAGGCCCTCCATGGTCGATTCCCCCTCCGACGGAGCGCCGACAAAGGCTCCAAGATGGGATCTCGCGGATAAAGAAGGTTGCGGCGGTGGAAATATTTTTTCGTGGTGCTCCTGGATGTTTTCGGGGTACATGGGTAGATATAGGAGGAAGAAGTAGGTCGGTGGATGCTCGGGGGGCCACGAGGGTGGGGGTCGCGCCCACCTCCATGGGGCGCACCGAGCACCCTCGTGGCCGCCTCCTCTGCTGCTTGACGTCCACTCCAAGTCTCCTGGATCATGTTTGTTCCAAAAAGATCGCTCCCGAAGGTTTCATTCCATTTGGATTCTGTTTGATATTCGTTTCCTTCGAAACACTGAAATAGGCCAAAAAAGAGCAATTCGGGATGGCCCTCCGGTTAGTAGGTTAGTCCCAAAAATGATATAAAAGTGTAAAGTAAAGCCCATAAACATCCAAAACGGGTAATATAATAGCATGGAACAATCAAAAATTATAGATACGTTGGAGACATATCACATAATAACATACGTTGTTCCCTTTGTCATCGGTATGTTACTTGCCCGAGATTTGATCGTTGGTATCCTCATACCTAGTTCAATCTCATTACTGACAAGTCTCTTTACTCATTCCGTAATGCATCATCCCGTAACTAACTCATTAGTCACATTGCTTGCAAGGCTTATAATGATGTGCATTACCGAGAGGGACCAGAGATACCTTTCCGATACTCAGAGTGACAAATCATAATCTCGATCTATGCCAATCCAACAAACACCTTCAGAGACACCTGTAGAGCATCTTTATAATCACCCAGTTACGTTGTGACGTTTGATACCACACAAGGTGTTCCTCTGATATTCGGGAGTTGCATAATTGCATAGTCAGAGCAATATGTATAAGTCATGAAGAAAGTAGTAGCAATAAAACTTATCGATCATTATGCTAAGCTAACGGATGGATCTTGTCACATCATTCTCCTAATGATGTGATCCCGTTCATCAAATGACAACACATGTCTATGGTCAGGAAACTTAACCATCTTTGATTAATGAGCTAGTCTAGTAGAGGCTTACTAGGGACACTGTGTTTTGTCTATGTATCCACACATTTATCAAGTTTCGGGTTAATACAATTCTAGCATGAATAATAAACATTTCTCATGATATAAGGAAATATAAATAACAACTTTATTATTGCCTCTAGGGCATATTTCCTTCACTAGGCTGCTGGTTGGCTGGTGTCTAACGTAAGGGTGTAGGGGCGCAAGTTTGTCGCGGAAGTAGCACTTAGATGGCTATCTTAGAGTTGTGTGGGTTGAAGGTACTACCGCCGCCGGATCTGGATGATGGCGAGTCTTTGTGGATTGGCCGGGGGCCTCGCAAAACCACGGCAATAAGGTGGGGCGGGGAGCGGGGTTTTTGTCGGAGCTCTCACGGCCACGGACGGCGGAGGCAGGCTGCTTTGCCGGTGGTTTCTGGATCTTCGGCGAAGATTTTGAATAGTGTCATCCGGGAGGCACATGACGACCATCAAGCCATCCGGCATAGATCGGACAGTACCAACATAAAATAAAATCATGCGACCCCAATTTAGGCTTCAGTTAACAGACATGTGACCACTCTCGTACCTTACTGTTGATCTCTTACGGTATTTCTTTAGATCAGAGATATGTGTCGTTCTTAACATTATGCATTTTCTGCATCTTCAGCCACACCATCTTCCTTCTCACCGCAGCTGCTCCAACAAGGGAAGCATACACCAGAAGGGAGCTATAGTCCCCACTCGACAGTTCCCTGCATCGAATGCATGTTCCCAACACGGACAACCACAACAACTGCAGGGCCATAGACAAGTCAGCACATGATGCTCACTCCAATGGATGGCATCCAGATAGGTTGTACCCTCATTTATGACTTTGTTATTCATCTAAGCATGGAAAATAGATTATCACATTTCACTATATATTCATGCTGATCTCTTACGGGTCTTGTTTAGGAGTTAAGGATGTTCCATAGTTCAGCTAAGAGACTTGTTCTTTAGGTAACATTGTTCCATAGTTATCATCCATCAGCCAATGCTATCCCATAGGCTGGTGATTGTAGTATTATACCACTTCCTGTATTACCTATGTTGTTCTTTAATACTTTTGTGTGCCATCTAGTTAATCTCGAGTACAAACGATACATATTCTATAGCTTTCATCAGTGTTCTCCCTTTAGTTTTTGAGACCTGTTGCTGCTAGTTAACCCCAGTCCTACTAGTTATGTCGTCTCCTACAATTACTCATTACATAAGTCTAACTACTAGTTGTCTTCCATGCATGTCAGATATAATTGCACACACTGATATATCCACAATAACCTCATGGAGCAATGTAACGGCCAACAAACTTGACATTAATGATACCCAATATGATGGAACATGAAAAGATAGTTCTTCAGAAGACTTGCAGAAAGATGACGAATCCTATTCACCCCACAAGGTCGTTGCTCTAAATTGGCCCGTGATATGGGTACATCATGCATATAATGTCCTTGAGTGCATCTATTTTGTTGCAATGCCATGTGCTTAGCCGGCTGATCATGCATGTAAATATGTCATGCCTTCCTGTTTTTCAGTACCTATTCCATTCATGATAACATGTTTTAAGATTCAAGTACTGTCATTCTACTCTATCGCAATGCCATCTGCGTAGTTTGTACATTATGCTTCTGAATATCTTATGTATTATTATTCATCAGTATGTACTTCATTTGTCTACCATACGATGTTTTTTACATTGAAGTGTTGTTCTAGTGGTTTGTTGCAATGCCATCTTAGTTTCCCAATCATACACGCATATGTTGCCTTAGTGTTTTTCTGTATGTATTCCGCTAGCATACAGTTTTACATTCAACTAGTGTTTTTTTACTCTGTTGTCCTGTCGTATCCCTAGCTCTTTGTAGCGACCCGACCCGAATGGATCAAGTCTCTGTGCTTAAGTGTCATCCCTGGATTGGTATGCTGACACACACAATACTCGAGGATTTATAACAAAGGTAAATCACATGTATAAAGTAGCGTAAATACTATTATGTCAATCCAAATAGCGGAAGTAACAAGGTTGTGGATTCCCATCAACACCAACGGCAAAGTTGAGTGTAGAAATCGTAACCCTAACGTATCACTTACTCGTTGTAAGATCCTGCAACATGAGACGTTGCAGCCACAAAGGGTCAGTACATTGAATGTACTGGCAAATTCACACCATAGAGCAATGATGAATAACGGCTATCACTACATGCATATTTGGCTGGTGGAGGCTCTATGGTAATAATGTTTTTGCGAAAAGCCAATTTTTCCCTACTGCAAAGGAATAAATTTATTTAACTATCATGGTGGTTGTTAAACATTGAGAATGGTTGAAAGCATTCTCAATCCCAATTAAAAAGTACTCATTAACATCCCAACAATATTAATTAGAAGTAACATGACGAGATTCATATGATATCCAAGTACTAGATACTCAAGATGTCCATAACCGGGGACACGGCTAATCATGATTAGTTTGTCCACTCCACAGAGGTTTGCGCACTTTTCCCCAAAAGACTCGATCGCCTCCGTTTGATTCCTCGCACTACATGATGTTTGAGAAACGGATGACCGAGACATAGTCTTTCGGAAGCGCTAGCACCTTACATAAAGGGTAGACCGGTACACCTACTTTCCCCTACATCTGTTAGTCTACCCGTAAGAGTTTGCACGACTTAATCAACTATGCCAGAGCCCATAATAGCTTGTGGCTTTACACGTAAGTTTCTAGTTTGAATAATCTCATGATCCCTTTGAGCCTGGGTGGCGGTCCGAAGAAAAACAGGCAAGTCCTGGAAACCAGGTGCCTCAATCCACCCAGATGTGTGTTTAAGTTGCCACCTTAAATAAACCATTAATTAACAAACTCACATCTGTCATGGATACACTCACCCAATCCACGTCTACTAGCATAGCATGGCATAAAGCAAACATAGAAGTAACTCCCAGGGGTTTGAAAATAAAACAGGTAATAGGTACTACCTCGACTAATTCCCATAACCCACAATTTAATTAGATTCTAATCATGCAATGTTTGAGGATTGATCTAATGCATAAAAATTGGGTATGAGAAAAGGTATGATCAATGTGTGAACTTGCCTGCAATGTTGATGAAGATGATTCACACTCAAAACTCTTGGTAGTTCTACTCGTCACACTCTGGTCAATCTATCATGAGCAAGCAATGGTAACCACACATAAGCAATCACTCAAAAGATCGGGAAGAACGAAAAACAATTCGGAAAAACATCAAATCCAGGCAAATAACTCTTGCAACATAAAACAATTTCTAACAGTACCAAAATTACGTGAATTTGGCCTTATCAGAATGTTTAGGTCAAGAGCTTCGCTTTGCAAAAAGAATCAACTCAAACGGAGTTATAAAACTCAAGTTACGATCAAATGAAGTTTGAATACAATCTGATCTAATTCAAATTTTGAACTTTCAAAAACATGTTTGAGTTGTTTCACTGGATAGAGGAGATCATAAAGAAGAAGTGGGCGTTGGTTTCGTTGCATTTGGATGAACGAGTAAAAAGTTGTGAGCGTTTGAAAACCAGGGGCTAATCTGTAAATAATTATATTCACGGATAGGTCCCTATCATAAATAAACTGAAAAAGAAAATAATAAATAATGAACGTTCACTGCTGAACCCTAAACTATGAACGCGTTCACTCCAGAGGCTTAGACCACGAACGTTTGCTAAATAGAGGATACCGGTTCGAAGAAAAAGAAACTAACCTAGATCTAATACAGGCCGTAGAAGGGGAAACGGATGGCCGGGGTAGCTCCGGGGCGTACCGCGGCGGTGGAGGTCAATGTCGCCGCAGAAGACGGTGGCGGCGGTGGCGGCTTTGAGCGGGCGGCGACTCCGGTGGTCCTCCGGCGTGGCCGTGGGGTCGGGAAGAAGCGGCGCGACGCGACGGTGACGATGGTGGTGGTGGCAGTGGTTGAGGGCGACGGAGTGGAGCGGGCGGCGGTGGCTGGATCTCGCTGGAGCGGCAGCTTCCGCGAGCGCGGCGAGAGGTGCGGCGGCGGCGCGAAAAAGAGAGAGAGGGGGTCCGGGGCGCCGGGATTTATAGGAGGGGAGGGGGCCAGGTGGCGTGGAGGAGGGGCAGAGGAGGCCGGAGGCGGTACGGTGTCCATGGCGGCGCGGCGGCGGACTCGGGAGGAGTCCCGGTCGGGGATGGGAGCGAGGCGGCGCGCTGGGCTAGCGGGCCGCTGCCTGGCAAACTGGTCCGGCCCGGTCGGGCAGAGGAGAAGTTTTTTTTAACACACAAACAAAAATAAAAACAAAAGAAAAAATAGAAATATTATATAGGCATATAATATATCAAAATTTTCAGAAAAAGATTTTCTACAACATAAACATTATTCTAGCTTCAAAAAAAATCTACAAAAATTCAAATAAATCAAACAATGCTCCTGCTCTACTAAAATCCAATAAAAATCATTTTTAAAAATACCAAAATTTATTCAAATTTATTTCTCTCCATTTTCTATTTAGGGAATCATGTTACCCTATTTTCCATGTATTTTATTTTTGGAGAAAAATAATTGGAATAAAACCCAAATAACTCCAAATTAAAAATAATTTCCAAAAGGACTTTGAATTTGATCCTTTGAAACTCCCAACTCATATTTCATTTTTTTTGAAGAAGTCATTTTATCTTCTCTCATGAAAATCATTGAGTTGCTTGAAGTTTTATGAATTGGAAATATTTCCAAATGAAATTCAAATATTTTCAAATACCCTTTCATTTAATTAAATGGAAGAAGTCATATCATCTTCGCTCAAGGGTTTTTTATTTGAAAAGAATTTGAATTCATGAAGATCAGAAAAGAAAATGAAAGTTTGGGAAAGTCCTTTTATTCCCTCTCATTTAACTTTCAAAAAGTTTCGAATTCACTCACTTTTAGTCAGTCAATCAAACAATCGATCAAACTATCTATTAGTTTATAACATTCCAAAATTTAGAATTTTTTGATGTTACACTCTTACATCATACTCCCTCCATCCGGATTACATGTCGCAGATATGGATAAAAATGGATGTATCTAGAACTGAAATACGCCTAGACCCATCCATTTATTTCCGGATGGAGGGAATACATGTCAATATGGTATGCCTTTCTATTCTTTAGTACCTATTCCATCTCTCTGTTGTAGCATGTTTTATAACTAAAGCACCATTCTTCTATATAAGCATGCAAGGGGAAGATGGCTATGTTAGAATCTGAACTTACAAACAAGGCCTTTGCAAAAGATCCAAGCGCCAGGAGATAGTAAACCAACTCCAGTGTTCATTGATACTGCTACAGCACAAAGAAACCCAACTCTTACTGATAATAAGCAGATTCCAGTGGCCAAAGAACTAGTCCACTCCAGTCCAGTAAAAATATTTCGTTCTAAGAAGCGTGTGTGTATCCTTGCGTCATGAAATTTTATAGCATTCTGGTCATATTTTCTACATCTTTCTTACCCATCTCTCTTTTAGAAAATAAGCTTAAATGATAGAAGAGTTTCTATACTGGGGTCGTATTCGAGGAAAGTATCTTGCGGGAATTCTTTGTGCTTCAATGCTGATGTAACTACCTGCATCAACATGTATTTTGTTAATTGGCATGAATCCAACGTTTATCTGACTTAAATTTACTTGTAGCAAAAAGTATAATTAAAGGCGACAATGTTGATTTTTGTAAGGAAAACTGCCTGGTAGTTTAGCATACTGAGCTGCATGAGCGTACTATCTCATATCATGCACATTACTAAATTGTAGTTTTGTTCTGGTTGCCCAATCATTCATTGTGTCAATGTTGCTTCCCTATTACCTTACCTGGCTGATGATAACTATGCCATATTGTGTTAATTTGGTGTAGGCTGGTGTGGTCTGGTTGCCCAAACGTTCGTTGTGTCAATGTTGCTTTCCTATTATCTGACCTGGCCAAGGAGAGCAATGCTAGTGTGTTAATTTGGTGCAGGCTGCTGAAGATAAGAAGACAAACTCTGAAAACAGCAGGCAAGCCCATTGTTTCTTTCCAATAAATCTAGGCCAGGTAATATGGCAATAACTCTTTATTAATTTGTTCGGTTCCCCTCCTAATTTTTGTTATGATGTAGTGGTTGAGAAACTCTCTACTATCAATGTTACAAGCCTGCCAAAATCGGCATTTGAATCTGTTCAGTTTCCTCTATCTCGAATCCAACAGAAAAAATGTGTGCTTGTGAACCAATTACTGGTTGAAGCAATGATGGAAATCATGGAGGAAGGTGCACATTCTTGTGCAACAACAATTGATCAATGTTTTGAGAGATGGTCTAGCAAAGGAGGAAGAACTTGCTCACATACTTATGGGCGTCATCCGCACTGAGGTTGCAGATTGTGAGGTTGTAGATTGTTAAGTTCTGTTCATTTATTTGCACTGGCATCAATCTTTGATTGCCCAGTGGATATAAATTCATGTAATATATGCTGGATGTGCAACGTTTTTCCGTGTATGTCGTACCTTTGCTTAGAGCGCCTCGCATTCTAGCTAATTGGTCGTTAGGAAGCTAAAAAACAGTGAAATTATTAGTTAGCACGAACAGTCGTGGGACCTATATGAAGGAAGCAGCCCACTGCCCTTAATGGGTTTCCCTAATGGGCTCGTAGGGGCCAAAATTCGCATAGGCCTTTGATTGATTGGTTTTTGTCCTATGCGTAATTGCTCGTCGTGATGGGCTCAAATTATCTAATTGGGCCTGCAGACATGTTCGAACTTTAGTGGGCCCATTAAGTTAATGGGTCGTAACCAGACCGAAAGCTCTATTGGGTTGCTATAATTGAAATGAGCCGATAGTTAATGCTCGGCCTTGTTACCTCTCGTGTCGTTAACAAGTCGACATCGAAGCGGGCAACAGGTGGGCCCATTTGATTTCACAGGTCATTAACAGGCCGATACTAAGGTCGGGCTACATATGGCCCAACTATACTGTGGGCCTTTAGCAGGCCGAAAGAGAAAGTGGGCTCGTACTAGACCATGAAGAGCATGGGCCGCTAAGAGGCCGAAAGTCAGGTCGTACTGTATATGGCCCAACTGTGTTGTGGGCCTTTAGTAGGCCGAAAGAGAAACTAGGCTGGTATTGGACCATGAAGAGCATGGGTTGTTAAAATGCCAAATCTTAGGTCCGACTACAAATGGCCCAACTCATTTATGGGCCATTAATAGGCTAAAAGATAGACCAGGCCGGAAATTGGCCCAACACTTAAATGAGTCACTAAAAGGCCGAAAGACATACATCTTGAAAACTTGCCCATTCCATAGGAAAAACCATATCGGGCCGATATTGCGCCCAAATATATAGCGGGCTGTTAACGGGCACGAACTAACGATGGGCTGCAATGGTTTCAAACCTTTAATGGGCCGTTGACGGGTCGAATTGGCACATCTCATATGGGTCGTGGGCTTAAATGGACCTGACACAAGTAGGCCTTATATAGGCCGGCCTGCTAATTTTTATTGGGCTAACCTTTTTCATGGAATGGGCCACTATTGGGCCTTGCCACGTGCCGACGTATCATAGGCGCCTCTGTAGGATCGAAAGTATGTCTAGAGGGGGGCGATTAGACTCCTTGACCAAATAAGAATCTAGCTTTTTCCCAATTTCAAGTCTTGGCAGATTTTAGCAACTAAAACAAGTCAAGCAATCAACCTACACATGAAATTCTAAGAGTATATCAGCGGAATGTAAATCATTGCATATGAAGTTAAAGGCGAGGAGTTTGGAGGAGCAAACACAATGTAGACACGGAGATTTTTGGTGTGGTTCCGATAGGTAGTGCTATCGTACATCCACGTTGATGGAGACTTCTACCCACGAAGGGTAACGGTTGCGCGAGTCCATGGGGGGCTCCACCCACGAAGGGTCCACGAAGAAGCAACCTTGTCTACCCCACCATGGCCATCGCCTATGAAGGACTTGCCTCACCCGGGGTAGATCTTCACGAAGTAGGAGATCTCCTTGCACTTACAAACTTCTTGGTTCAACACCACATCTTGTCGGAGGCTCCCAAGAAACACCTAACCATTCTAGGAGACACCACTCTCCAAAAGGTAATATATGGTGTGTTGATGATGAACTCCTTGCTCTTGTGCTTCAAATGATAGTCTCCCCAACACTCAAGTCTCTCTCACAGATTTGGATTTGGTGGAAAGATGATTTGAGTGGAAAGCAACTTGGGAAAGGCTAGAGATCAAGATTCTTGTGGTTGGATTGGAATATCTTGGTCTCAACACATGAGTAGGTGGTTCTTGCTCAAAAAATGAGTAGTGGAAGTGTAGGCACGTTCTGATGGCTCTCTCATGGATGGAGAGGGAGGTGGATGGGTATTTATAGCCTCCACACAGACTCTAACCATTACACACAAAAGAGCCAACTCGGTCAGACCGAAGTCATGAAGTCGGTGAGACCGATCTGGTTCAAAATGTAACCGTTAGGCATTTCGGTGGGACCGACATGATCAACTCGGTTGGACCGATGTGCTAGGGTTAGTGCAAACATCAACTCGGTGCGACTGATTTCCTCAACTCGGTGAGACCGAAGTGAAGTAATAAGCAATAGAGCGGATGACAAGCAAACTCGGCGTGATCAGTTTCACTGATTCGATGAGACTGAAATAGTGATCACGGTAAGAAAGCAAGGCCATCTCAGTGAGATCAAGATCCCATCGGTGCGACCGAACTGATTAGTGTTTCTGGCAGTGGCTAAAACAAATGAACTCGGCGGGGCCGATATATCAAATCGGTGGGGCCCAGTTTGACTTTAGGTTTTGGATATATTTGGAATGTGGGAAAGTGGTTGAGAGTTTTGGAACATATCATTAAGCACTTTGAGCAAGTAGACAATTAAGCACCACCTCATCCCCTTTTAATAGTATTGGCTTTTCCTATGGACTCAATGTGATCTTGGATCACTAAAATGAAAATGTAGAATCTTGAACTTTTTCCAATATTTGTCCATAGCATTTTGAGGGGTCCACATCCCTAGTCCATGCCATGCCAATCATTGAACTTTCTGAAATGATCATCTTGAAAAGATATTAGTTGTGACACTCCAAAATTTTAATTTGGTTTTCATCAAAAACTTTGTTGGATTTTAAAAGAGGGCATTTAAAATTTCTTTTCCAGAAATCCTTCCTCTTAAAAACTTCCTTTCCTTTGGCAAGGATTTTCTTTTCCCTTTCAAATTTGGTGTTGAATTTTTGGAAGCTTTTCCTTCTGGTTGTTACCCTCTCAAACTTATTTATTTTCATTTAAAAAAAGAAACCCTAGGAGTTTTGGGACTTCTTTCTTTTTGAAACCACCCATGGTTTTACCATGTCTCCTATAGTAAATCTTCTCAAAACCGCTCCCTCCACCTTTGAGCAATTTAAATCCTCTGTCTCAACAAGTCCAAACAAGTTTTGGATTTTATTTCAATTATTTTATCTCCCAAAACATTTCTGCCAATTATTTTGAGCCTAAGTGATTTTCAAAGCAAGTACCACTTTGCCTTTGAGTTTTTATCCCAAACCAACTTCCCTGGATTGTCTTTAGTACCCACAACCTAGAACCATCTTGATCCACTCTTCTTCTTTTCAAATATTTCAAATTTCACTCACTGCAAGTTTGGACCAGATTTGACAAATTTGATGAAATTCATATCTATACTCCTCCAAAATTTCCACCAAAAATCATGCAGCCTACTAGAGCAATGAGAAGCCACTCCACCAAATTTCAGCTCAAGGAAAAATCCCTAGATGCCAAAAGCATTATGTCGAACACCTGAGCTGCACTGTTCTTTGCATTTTCAGTAAAGTTCAGTAAAATTCAGTTTTACAGTGTCGTTTTCTTCAGAGTTCAGTCACAAGCTCATAGTGCGCTTGGCTCGACGCTCGCAGCCCCTCCCTCTTGTCCGGAGCTTCACACGCGTGCGTGGAGCCTTCCTGGCATCGGTGGCACGCTGGCCCGCCCTCGCCGGCGTCTTCTGCGGCGTCGGGACCTCCCGTGGCGGCTGACAGAAGGCACACCACGGCAGAACGCATGGCCTCATGCATGCCAGCGCACGCCCGTGGCACCATCACCATGGCCCGGCAAGCACGGAACGTGCTCCCTGCCGCCGACGGGCCGCGCCACCCCCGTTCCGTCGAGCTCGACCCAAACACCCAAACCCCGGCCAGTTTAGCACCTAAACGGACCCATTGAACCCCCACGACAGCGCTCGACCCCTAATCCTCCCTGACCAATGCCCTGCACCACCGTAAGCTTCGCCAGAGAACCCCGTTCTCGGCCACCGCCTCGAATCGCCTATAAAAAGGAACCCGAGCTCGCCCTCGAGCACGCACCTTCACTGCACCTCCCCAGGACCCTGCCAAGCCACCAGGAGGACCTCGAGGAGGTCTCCTTCCCCAACTCCGGCCGCCTTGCTCCGCCTCGGCCTCCAGCTTGATTCACTCCGGTGAGGCCATCTCCGGCGCCCAAACCTCGTCCGTAGCACTCTCTCACACCCAGTACTCTAACCCCCTCATCAATTTGGCCTTTGCAGTCCTCTCCGACGAGCTCCATCCACGCCCGAACCACCGTCCGCCGGAGTTGAGACCGCCGTCGACGTGGTGCTCCCCGGCGACCAACACCACCACCCACCGTTGCGGAAGGACACGGTGAGCACGTTGGTAACCTCCGATCCCCTTACCTCACCGTGGATCGCCGCCGGCGACCACCGCAGCCCTCGGGCGCCGACGAGCCTCGTCCCTCCCATTTGAAAGTTTAAACATGACAAGTGGGACCCGCTGTCAGCCTCTCTGTCCTTTCTAAACGAAGCGTTTTCTAAAAACGCCTTCTGCCAAATGCGCTTTCCCTTTGGGCTGGCGTAGTTTCTGCCGAAGCATTTTCTGTTTTTATAAACTAGCCCCTGGAAACTTTCTGTTTCATTACAGATGAGTCCCTGGATTAAAACCCTTATAACTTTTAAACAGAAAAGGTATTTTTGATTGATTCTTTTTCTGTTCTCTTTAAAATTTTGTCTAGTTTTTTATCAGATTTACTTGAAAAATATTTGGAATACTTTTTGTGCACCCCTTGGTATTTACGATAGCGCATATATTTTCTTTATACCGTAGATACCGAAGGAGGTGACGGAGCCGCGAACTTCACCGAGCTAGGCTCCGACTACTCTAAACCAGGCAAGCATGTGTGACCTTTTGATATGATGAGTGTCTTGGCATGTTTTGCATTTAGTTAGTTTCATGGCATGTTGATGAGCATACCGATGAACATTATTTTATGCAATGTTGAGGTAAGTGAGTTCGATGATCCATAAGTGGATGGATGTGAGTATGAATGGCCATGTGTTGGCATGAGGATGGGTAAGATGGCAGTGTCATAGCATGCCAGTCTTATGCCAGACTATATGACTTCAGTGTCAAACCGTATCGGTCCAGTTCCTCTCATTTCCTTCCCTGTACTACCACATGTTTTCCGCAAGGAATATGGTTTAGTAAGTTGCAAACCGCTTTCCTGGTACACACCAAAAGGAGAGGCCGGGATGATGGTTCCATGGCCCTGGATTAAAGCCAGTCATCCGGTCAGGGGGCATGGGTGTTTCCGGTTGGGACCGAGAGGGGGGCACCCCTTAGAGCGCGCGTATATAAATTTGATCCCATACTATTCGAGATTGTGATCTCCCCGTCTCAAAAGTTTTTCTTGGACGATGTCTAGGGTGAGTGCTGGCATCAAGAGGTAGGATGGGTGTGTGCTGGATAGCTGTGTTTTCTTCCGAAAAACCGTAAACGGAACTAGTCCTTCGTGACTACGGAAATCCGTTGGCTGTGGGAAAATTTTTGTACAAACTATGCAGAGTCATACATTCCTTGAATCATCTATTCCATGTCCAAATTCGTATTATCTTGTCCTAATAGTATCAGTTTGATGACAGAGACTCCGGTGAATCCCATGAGTGCTAAGTCCGGTTAAATGTTATTCTGTGGGTGGACTAACCTGTTTATTATCATGAATTGAATATTTATTATGAGTATTATTTACTTGTGAATAAAGCCCTTTCTGTGATGTCGCCCCGACGTCCGACTGTGGCATTTCCTTTAAAGCCCTTTCTGTGATGTCGCCCCGACGTCCGACTGTGGCATTTCTTTTAAAGCCCTTTCTGTGATGTCGCCCCGACGTCCGACTATGGCATTTCTTTTAAAGCCCTCTCTGTGATGTCGCCCCGACGTCCGACTGTGGCATTTCTTTTAAAGCCCTTTCTGTGATGTCGCTCCGACGTCCAACTGTGGCATTTCTTTTAAAGCCCTTTATGTGGTGTCGCTAAGACGCCCGACTGTGGCATGATTTTCTCCTTTATTTATTTGTTCACCTTTCGAGGCGTCGCTTCAGACAACCGATCGGTTTCCATTTATATTTCTGTCAGGATTTCAGGTGGACTACCGCCGATTCCCTCTTTGCTTACCTTGCCTGCTAATACTTTAAATGTAGATTGGTGAATTAATCATGACGCATTCATGCATGCATTTGTTATATCTTACGTCCGAACTGTCTTGCGAGTACTTTCAAAGTACTCACTGGCTTGTTGATTTGGCCAGATGCTGACGAAGGCGATCTCATGGATGAAGAGTTCGATAGCGAGTCCAACGCCTAGAGGAATCCCAGTCAGTCTCGTGCGACCCTGGATTTGGTCACTGTATTATATCCACTTCCGCAACCCGAATAAATTTATCGAGCCTCACCTCAACGCTCGATGAGATGCCAGTTTGAGAGTCGTGTTATCACACTCCCCACTGTGTTATTCCACCATCACTTTATCCTCGAGTCAGTAGTATGCCACCACACAATTGTGTTATATCCGCCATTATGTATAATTATTGACGCGCTTGTAATAATTTGTTGAGCAGCCCTAGCTCAACCCTGTAATATATCCTATGCTACTGGCTTATTGTATCAAGAATTTGTCTACCAGTGAGGAGGATTTCTCTCATACTGGACTCAAAAGATTGGTTTCTCAATAAATATTTTTATTGGAAAACCGGTCGTGACATTAGTTTAATGAGCTATATGTTGTTATGAGTTACCAAAACCACCCGGGGATTAGTTGCACTTTAAATCTCCCCCTTTTTGGTAATTTATGAAAACATATAGATCAAAGCTTCGATAAAAGATAATAAGAATGAAATACATCGTCGCTCTGAGAAGTATGTGATAAGCAAGAGCTCCCCCTAAATTTGTGCACTATTTTCATTGCTACTGCTTTCTTCATGACTTATCCATGCTCCTCAGACTATGAGATTATGCAACTCCCGAATACCGGAGGAACACCTTGTGTGTTATCAAACGTCACAACGTAACTGGGTGATTATAAAGATGCTCTACAAGTGTCTCCGAAGGTGTTTGTTGGGTTGGCATAGATCGAGATTAGGATTTGTCACTCCGTGTTTCGGAGAGGTATCGCTGGGCCCTCTCAGTAATACTCATCACTATAAGCCTTGCAAGCATTGTGACTAATGAGTAAGTTGTGGGATGTAGTATTACGGAACGAGTAAAGAGACTTGCCAGTAACGAGATTGAACAAGGTACTGAGATACCGATGATCAAATCTCGGGCAAGTAACATACTGATGACAAGGGGAACAACGTATGTTGTTATGCGTTTTCACCGATAAAGATCTTCATAGAATATGTAGGAACCAATATGAGCATCTAGGTTCCGCTATTGGTTATTGACCGGAGACGTGTCTCGGTCATGTCTACATAGTTCTCGAACCCGTAGGGTCCGCGCGCTTAACGTTCGATGATGATTGGTATTATGAGTTTATGTGTTTTGATTTACCGAAGGTCGTTCGGAGTCCCGGATGTGATCACGGACATGACGAGGAGTCTCTAAATGGTCGAGACATAAAGATTGATATATTGGACGGCTATATTCGGACACCAAAAGTGTTCCGGGTGATCTCGGAGAAAACTGGAGTGCCCGAGGGGTTACCAGAACCCCCC